>NC_134834.1:121259296-121511478 GCF_004210375.1 Tachypleus tridentatus | reverse complement strand
AAGCTATTGTTGTTTCGTTACTGTAGAAGCTATTGTTGTTTCGTTATTATAGAAGCTATTGTTGTTTCGTTACTGTAGAAGCTATTGTTGTTTCGTTACTGTAGAGCTATTGTTTCGTTACTGTAGAAGCTATTGTTGTTTCGTTACTATAGAAGCTATTGTTGTTTCGTTACTGTAGAAGCTATTGTTGTTTCGTTACTATAGAAGCTATTGTTGTTTCGTTACTATTAGAAGCTATTGTTGTTTCGTTACTGTAGAAGCTATTGTTGTTTCGTTACTGTAGAAGCTATTGTTGTTTCGTTACTGTAGAAGCTATTGTTGTTTCGTTACTATAGAAGCTATTGTTGTTTCGTTACTATAAGCTATTGTTGTTTCGTTACTATAGAAGCTATTGTTGTTTCGTTACTATAGAAGCTATTGTTGTTTCGTTACTGTAAGCTAAGCTATTGTTGTTTCGTTACTATAGAAGCTATTGTTGTTTCGTTACTATATTGTTTCGTTAGAAGCTATTGTTTCGTTACTATAGAAGCTATTGTTGTTTCGTTACTGTAGAAGCTATTATTGTTGTTTCGTTACTGTAGAAGCTATTGTTGTTTCGTTACTATAGAAGCTATTGTTGTTTCGTTACTATAGAAGCTATTGTTGTTTCGTTACTGTAGAAGCTATTGTTGTTTCGTTACTATAGAAGCTATTGTTGTTTCGTTACTATAGAAGCTATTGTTGTTTCGTTACTGTAGAAGCTATTGTTGTTTCGTTACTATAGAAGCTATTGTTGTTTCGTTACTATAGAAGCTATTGTTGTTTCGTTACTGTAGAAGCTATTGTTGTTTCGTTACTATAGAAGCTATTGTTGTTTCGTTACTATAGAAGCTATTGTTGTTTCGTTACTATAGAGCTATTGTTGTTTCGTTACTATAGAAGCTATTGTTGTTTCGTTACTATAGAAGCTATTGTTGTTTCGTTACTATAGAAGCTATTGTTGTTTCGTTACTGTAGAAGCTATTGTTGTTTCGTTACTATAGAAGCTATTGTTGTTTCGTTACTGTAGAAGCTATTGTTGTTTCGTTACTATAGAAGCTATTGTTGTTTCGTTACTATAGAAGCTATTGTTGTTTCGTTACTATAGAAGCTATTGTTGTTTCGTTACTGTAGAAGCTATTGTTGTTTATTGTAGAAGCTGTTGTTGTTACGTTATAGAAGCTATTGTTGTTTCGTTACTATAGAAGCTATTGTTGTTTCGTTACTATAGAAGCTATTGTTGTTTCGTTACTGTAGAAGCTATTGTTGTTTCGTTACTGTAGAAGCTATTGTTGTTTCGTTACTATAGAAGCTATTGTTGTTTCGTTACTATAGAAGCTATTGTTGTTTCGTTATTATAGAAGCTATTGTTGTTTCGTTACTGTAGAAGCTATTGTTGTTTCGTTACTATAGAAGCTATTGTTGTTTCGTTACTATAGAAGCTATTGTTGTTTCGTTACTATAGAAGCTATTGTTGTTTCGTTACTATAGAAGCTATTGTTGTTTCGTTACTGTAGAAGCTATTGTTTCGTTACTGCTAGAAGCTATTGTTGTTTCGTTACTATAGAAGCTATTGTTGTTTCGTTACTATAGAAGCTATTGTTGTTTCGTTACTATAGAAGCTATTGTTGTTTCGTTACTGTAGAAGCTATTGTTGTTTCGTTACTATAGAAGCTATTGTTGTTTCGTTACTATAGAAGCTATTGTTGTTTCGTTACTATAGAAGCTATTGTTGTTTCGTTACTGTAGAAACTATTGTTGTTTCGTTACTGTAGAAGCTATTGTTGTTTCGTTACTGTAGAAGCTATTGTTGTTTCGTTACTATAGAAGCTATTGTTGTTTCGTTACTATAGAAGCTATTGTTGTTTCGTTACTATAGAAGCTATTGTTGTTTCGTTACTATAGAAGCTATTGTTGTTTCGTTACTATAGAAGCTATTGTTGTTTCGTTACTGTAGAAGCTATTGTTGTTTCGTTACTGTAGAAGCTATTGTTGTTTCGTTACTGTAGAAAAAAGCTATTGTTGTTTCGTTACTATAGAAGCTATTGTTGTTTCGTTACTGTAGAAGCTATTGTTGTTTCGTTACTATAGAAGCTATTGTTGTTTCGTTACTATAGAAGCTATTGTTGTTTCGTTACTGTAGAAAGCTATTGTTGTTTCGTTACTATAGAAGCTATTGTTGTTTCGTTACTATAGAAGCTATTGTTGTTTCGTTACTGTAGAAGCTATTGTTGTTTCGTTACTATAGAAGCTATTGTTGTTTCGTTACTGTAGAAGCTATTGTTGTTTCGTTACTATAGAAGCTATTGTTGTTTCGTTACTATAGAAGCTATTGTTGTTTCGTTACTGTAGAAGCTATTGTTGTTTCGTTACTATAGAAGCTATTGTTGTTTCGTTACTATAGAAGCTATTGTTGTTTCGTTACTATTGTTGTTTCGTAGAAGCTATTGTTGTTTCGTTACTGTAGAAGCTATTGTTGTTTCGTTACTATAGAAGCTATTGTTGTTTCGTTACTATAGAAGCTATTGTTGTTTCGTTACTATAGAAGCTATTGTTGTTTCGTTACTATAGAAGCTATTGTTGTTTCGTTACTGTAGAAGCTATTGTTGTTTCGTTACTATAGAAGCTATTGTTGTTTCGTTACTATAGAAGCTATTGTTGTTTCGTTACTGTAGAAGCTATTGTTGTTTCGTTACTATAGAAGCTATTGTTGTTTCGTTACTATAGAAGCTATTGTTGTTTCGTTACTATAGAAGCTATTGTTGTTTCGTTACTATAGAAGCTATTGTTGTTTCGTTACTGTAGAAGCTATTGTTGTTTCGTTACTATAGAAGCTATTGTTGTTTCGTTACTATAGAAGCTATTGTTGTTTCGTTACTATAGAAGCTATTGTTGTTTCGTTACTATAGAAGCTATTGTTGTTTCGTTACTATAGAAGCTATTGTTGTTTCGTTACTATAGAAGCTATTGTTGTTTCGTTACTATAGAAGCTATTGTTGTTTCGTTACTATAGAAGCTATTGTTGTTTCGTTACTATAGAAGCTATTGTTGTTTCGTTACTATAGAAGCTATTGTTGTTTCGTTACTGTAGAAGCTATTGTTGTTTCGTTACTATAGAAGCTATTGTTGTTTCGTTACTATAGAAGCTATTGTTGTTTCGTTACTATAGAAGCTATTGTTGTTTCGTTACTATAGAAGCTATTGTTGTTTCGTTACTATAGAAGCTATTGTTGTTTCGTTACTATAGAAGCTATTGTTGTTTCGTTACTATAGAAGCTATTGTTGTTTCGTTACTATAGTTGTTTTGTTGTAGAAGCTTTGTTACTTTCGTTACTATAGAAGCTATTGTTGTTTCGTTACTGTAGAAGCTATTGTTGTTTCGTTACTATAGAAGCTATTGTTGTTTCGTTACTGTAGAAGCTATTGTTGTTTCGTTACTATAGAAGCTATTGTTGTTTCGTTACTATAGAAGCTATTGTTGTTTCGTTACTATAGAAGCTATTGTTGTTTCGTTACTATAGAAGCTATTGTTGTTTCGTTACTATAGAAGCTATTGTTGTTTCGTTACTGTAGAAGCTATTGTTGTTTCGTTACTGTAGAAGCTATTGTTGTTTCGTTACTATAGAAGCTATTGTTGTTTCGTTACTGTAGAAGCTATTGTTGTTTCGTTATAGAAGCTATTGTTGTTTCGTTACTATAGAAGCTATTGTTGTTTCGTTACTATAGAAGCTATTGTTGTTTCGTTACTGTAGAAGCTATTGTTGTTTCGTTACTATAGAAGCTATTGTTGTTTCGTTACTATAGAAGCTATTGTTGTTTCGTTACTATAGAAGCTATTGTTGTTTCGTTACTATAGAAGCTATTGTTGTTTCGTTACTGTAGAAGCTATTGTTGTTTTTCGTTACTATTGTTGTTATTGTTGTTTCGTTACTGTTGTAGAAGCTATTGTTGTTTCGTTACTATAGAAGCTATTGTTGTTTCGTTACTATAGAAGCTATTGTTGTTTCGTTACTGTAGAAGCTATTGTTGTTTCGTTACTGTAAGAGCTATTGTTGTTTCGTTACTATAGAAGCTATTGTTTTCGTTACTATAGACTAGCTGTTGTTTCGTTACTGTAGAAACTATTTTGTTTCACATTACTATAGAGGCTATTGTTGTTGTTCGTTACTATAGAAGCTATTGTTTTTCGTTACTATATAGAGCTATTGTTGTTTTCGTTACTGTAAGGCTAATATTCTTGTTTCGTTACTATGAAGCTATTGTTGGTTTGCTTTCTGTAGAAGCTATTATTGTTTCGTTTACTCTCGAGCGGCTATTGTTGTTTCGTTACTATGAGAGCTATTATTGTTTCGTTACTGTAGAAGCTATTGTTGTTTCGTTACTATAGAAGCTATTGTTGTTTCGTTACTAGAAGCTATTGTTGTATAAGCTATTGTTGTTTCGTTACTATAGAAGGCTATTGTTGTTTCGTTACTGTAGAAGCTATTGTTGTTTCGTTACTGTAGAGAGCTATTGTTGTTTCGTTACTATAGAAGCTATTGATTGTTTCGTTACTGTAGAAGCTATTGTTGTTTCGTTACTATAGAAGCTATTGTTTGTTTCGTTACTATAGAAGCTATTGTTGTTTCGTTACTATAGAAGCTATTGTTGTTTCGTTACTATAGAAGCTATTGTTGTTTCGTTACTATAGAGAGCTATTGTTGTTTCGTTACTATAGCCTTCTAATTTGTTTTTCGTTACTATAGAAGCTATTGTTGTTTCGTTACTGTAGAAGCTATTGTTGTTTCGTTACTGTAGAAGCTATTGTTGTTTCGTTACTATAGAAGCTATTGTTGTTTCGTTACTATAGAAGCTATTGTTGTTTCGTTACTATAGAAGCTATTGTTGTTTCGTTACTGTAGAAGCTATTGTTGTTTCGTTACTATAGAAGCTATTGTTGTTTCGTTACTGTAGAAGCTATTGTTGTTTCGTTACTATAGAAGCTATTGTTGTTTCGTTACTATAGAAGCTATTGTTGTTTCGTTACTATAGAAGCTATTGTTGTTTCGTTACTATAGAAGCTATTGTTGTTTCGTTACTGTAGAAGCTATTGTTGTTTCGTTACTATAGAAGCTATTGTTGTTTCGTTTACTATAGAAGCTATTGTTGTTTCGTTACTATGGGAAGCTATTGTTGTTTCGTTACTATAGAAGTTATTGTTGTTTCGTTACTGTAGAAACTATTGTTGTTTCGTTACTATAGAAGCTATTGTTGTTTCGTTACTATAGAAGCTATTGTTGTTTCGTTACTGTAGAAGCTATTGTTGTTTCGTTACTGTTGAAGCTATTGTTGTTTTGTTACTATAGAAGCTATTGTTGTTTCGTTATAATAGAAGGTATTGTTGTTTCGTTATTATAGAAGCCATTTTTGTTTCGTTACTGTAGAAGCTATTGTTGTTTCGTTACTATAGAAGCTATTGTTGTTTCGTTACTGTAGAAGCTATTGTTGTTTCGTTACTGTAGAAGCTATTGTTGTTTCGTTACTATAGAAGCTATTGTTGTTTCGTTACTATAGAAGCTATTGTTGTTTCGTTACTGTAGAAGCTATTGTTGTTTCGTTACTATAGAAGCTATTGTTGTTTCGTTACTATAGAAGCTATTGTTGTTTCGTTACTGTAGAAGCTATTGTTGTTTCGTTACTGTAGAAGCTATTGTTGTTTCGTTACTGTAGAAGCTATTGTTGTTTCGTTACTATAGAAGCTATTGTTGTTTCGTTACTATAGAAGCTATTGTTGTTTCGTTACTATAGAAGCTATTGTTGTTTCGTTACTATAGAAGCTATTGTTGTTTCGTTACTGTAGAAGCTATTGTTGTTTCGTTACTATAGAAGCTATTGTTGTTTCGTTACTGTAGAAGCTATTGTTGTTTCGTTACTATAGAAGCTATTGTTGTTTCGTTACTGTAGAAGCTATTGTTGTTTCGTTACTATAGAAGCTATTGTTGTTTCGTTACTATAGAAGCTATTGTTGTTTCGTTACTGTAGAAGCTATTGTTGTTTCGTTACTATAGAAGCTATTGTTGTTTCGTTACTATAGAAGCTATTGTTGTTTCGTTACTGTAGAAGCTATTGTTGTTTCGTTACTATAGAAGCTATTGTTGTTTCGTTACTGTAGAAGCTATTGTTGTTTCGTTACTATAGAAGCTATTGTTGTTTCGTTACTATAGAAGCTATTGTTGTTTCGTTACTGTAGAAGCTATTGTTGTTTCGTTACTATAGAAGCTATTGTTGTTTCGTTACTGTAGAAGCTATTGTTGTTTCGTTACTATAGAAGCTATTGTTGTTTCGTTACTGTAGAAGCTATTGTTGTTTCGTTACTGTAGAAGCTATTGTTGTTTCGTTACTATAGAAGCTATTGTTGTTTCGTTACTATAGAAGCTATTGTTGTTTCGTTACTGTAGAAGCTATTGTTGTTTCGTTACTATAGAAGCTATTGTTGTTTCGTTACTATAGAAGCTATTGTTGTTTCGTTACTGTAGAAGCTATTGTTGTTTCGTTACTATAGAAGCTATTGTTGTTTCGTTACTATAGAAGCTATTGTTGTTTCGTTACTATAGAAGCTATTGTTGTTTCGTTACTGTAGAAGCTATTGTTGTTTCGTTACTATAGAAGCTATTGTTGTTTCGTTACTATAGAAGCTATTGTTGTTTCGTTACTGTAGAAGCTATTGTTGTTTCGTTACTATAGAAGCTATTGTTGTTTCGTTACTGTAGAAGCTATTGTTGTTTCGTTACTGTAGAAGCTATTGTTGTTTCGTTACTATAGAAGCTATTGTTGTTTCGTTACTATAGAAGCTATTGTTGTTTCGTTACTATAGAAGCTATTGTTGTTTCGTTACTATAGAAGCTATTGTTGTTTCGTTACTGTAGAAGCTATTGTTGTTTCGTTACTATAGAAGCTATTGTTGTTTCGTTACTGTAGAAGCTATTGTTGTTTCGTTACTATAGAAGCTATTGTTGTTTCGTTACTATAGAAGCTATTGTTGTTTCGTTACTGTAGAAGCTATTGTTGTTTCGTTACTATAGAAGCTATTGTTGTTTCGTTACTGTAGAAGCTATTGTTGTTTCGTTACTATAGAAGCTATTGTTGTTTCGTTACTATAGAAGCTATTGTTGTTTCGTTACTATAGAAGCTATTGTTGTTTCGTTACTATAGAAGCTATTGTTGTTTCGTTACTATAGAAGCTATTGTTGTTTCGTTACTATAGAAGCTATTGTTGTTTCGTTACTATAGAAGCTATTGTTGTTTCGTTACTGTAGAAGCTATTGTTGTTTCGTTACTATAGAAGCTATTGTTGTTTCGTTACTATAGAAGCTATTGTTGTTTCGTTACTGTAGAAGCTATTGTTGTTTCGTTACTATAGAAGCTATTGTTGTTTCGTTACTGTAGAAGCTATTGTTGTTTCGTTACTATAGAAGCTATTGTTGTTTCGTTACTGTAGAAGCTATTGTTGTTTCGTTACTATAGAAGCTATTGTTGTTTCGTTACTGTAGAAGCTATTGTTGTTTCGTTACTATAGAAGCTATTGTTGTTTCGTTACTATAGAAGCTATTGTTGTTTCGTTACTGTAGAAGCTATTGTTGTTTCGTTACTGTAGAAGCTATTGTTGTTTCGTTACTGTAGAAGCTATTGTTGTTTCGTTACTATAGAAGCTATTGTTGTTTCGTTACTGTAGAAGCTATTGTTGTTTCGTTACTATAGAAGCTATTGTTGTTTCGTTACTATAGAAGCTATTGTTGTTTCGTTACTATAGAAGCTATTGTTGTTTCGTTACTGTAGAAGCTATTGTTGTTTCGTTACTATAGAAGCTATTGTTGTTTCGTTACTATAGAAGCTATTGTTGTTTCGTTACTGTAGAAGCTATTGTTGTTTCGTTACTATAGAAGCTATTGTTGTTTCGTTACTATAGAAGCTATTGTTGTTTCGTTACTATAGAAGCTATTGTTGTTTCGTTACTATAGAAGCTATTGTTGTTTCGTTACTATAGAAGCTATTGTTGTTTCGTTACTGTAGAAGCTATTGTTGTTTCGTTACTATAGAAGCTATTGTTGTTTCGTTACTGTAGAAGCTATTGTTGTTTCGTTACTATAGAAGCTATTGTTGTTTCGTTACTGTAGAAGCTATTGTTGTTTCGTTACTATAGAAGCTATTGTTGTTTCGTTACTGTAGAAGCTATTGTTGTTTCGTTACTATAGAAGCTATTGTTGTTTCGTTACTATAGAAGCTATTGTTGTTTCGTTACTATAGAAGCTATTGTTGTTTCGTTACTGTAGAAGCTATTGTTGTTTCGTTACTATAGAAGCTATTGTTGTTTCGTTACTATAGAAGCTATTGTTGTTTCGTTACTGTAGAAGCTATTGTTGTTTCGTTACTGTAGAAGCTATTGTTGTTTCGTTACTATAGAAGCTATTGTTGTTTCGTTACTGTAGAAGCTATTGTTGTTTCGTTACTATAGAAGCTATTGTTGTTTCGTTACTATAGAAGCTATTGTTGTTTCGTTACTGTAGAAGCTATTGTTGTTTCGTTACTATAGAAGCTATTGTTGTTTCGTTACTATAGAAGCTATTGTTGTTTCGTTACTATAGAAGCTATTGTTGTTTCGTTACTATAGAAGCTATTGTTGTTTCGTTACTATAGAAGCTATTGTTGTTTCGTTACTGTAGAAGCTATTGTTGTTTCGTTACTATAGAAGCTATTGTTGTTTCGTTACTGTAGAAGCTATTGTTGTTTCGTTACTGTAGAAGCTATTGTTGTTTCGTTACTATAGAAGCTATTACTGTTTCGTTACTATAGAAGCTATTGTTGTTTCGTTACTATAGAAGCTATTGTTGTTTCGTTACTATAGAAGCTATTGTTGTTTCGTTACTGTAGAAGCTATTGTTGTTTCGTTACTATAGAAGCTATTGTTGTTTCGTTACTATAGAAGCTATTGTTGTTTCGTTACTATAGAAGCTATTGTTGTTTCGTTACTGTAGAAGCTATTGTTGTTTCGTTACTATAGAAGCTATTGTTGTTTCGTTACTATAGAAGCTATTGTTGTTTCGTTACTATAGAAGCTATTGTTGTTTCGTTACTATAGAAGCTATTGTTGTTTCGTTACTGTAGAAGCTATTGTTGTTTCGTTACTGTAGAAGCTATTGTTGTTTCGTTACTGTAGAAGCTATTGTTGTTTCGTTACTGTAGAAGCTATTGTTGTTTCGTTTACTGTAGAAGCTATTGTTGTTTCGTTACTATAGAAGCTATTGTTGTTTCGTTACTATAGAAGCTATTGTTTCGTTACTTAGAAGCTATTGTTGTTTCGTTATAGAAGCTATTGTTGTTTCGTTACTATAGAAGCTATTGTTGTTTCGTTACTATAGAAGCTATTGTTGTTTCGTTACTGTAGAAGCTATTGTTGTTTCGTTACTGTAGAAGCTATTGTTGTTTCGTTACTATAGAAGCTATGTTGTTGTTTCGTTACTAGAAGCTATTGTTGTTTCGTTACTGTAGAAGCGATTGTTGTTTCGTTAATATAGAAGCTATTGTTGTTTCGTTACTGTAGAAGCTATTGTTGTTTCGTTACTATAGAAGCTATTGTTGTTTCGTTACTGTAGAAACTATTGTTGTTTCGTTACTGTAGAAGCTATTGTTGTTTCGTTACTATAGAAGCTATTGTTGTTTCGTTGCTGTAGAAACTATTGTTGTTTCGTTACTATAGAAGCTATTGTTGTTTCGTTACTTAGAAGCTATTGTTGTTTCGTTACTGTAGAAGCTATTGTTGTTTCGTTACTATAGAAGCTATTGTTGTTTCGTTACTGTAGAAGCTATTGTTGTTTCGTTACTATAGAAGCTATTGTTGTTTCGTTACTATAGAAGCTATTGTTGTTTCGTTACTATAGAAGCTATTGTTGTTTCGTTACTATAGAAGCTATTGTTGTTTCGTTACTGTAGAAGCTATTGTTGTTTCGTTACTGTAGAAGCTATTGTTGTTTCGTTACTATAGAAGCTATTGTTGTTTCGTTACTATAGAAGCTATTGTTGTTTCGTTACTGTAGAAGCTATTGTTGTTTCGTTACTGTAGAAGCTATTGTTGTTTCGTTACTATAGAAGCTATTGTTGTTTCGTTACTATAGAAGCTATTGTTGTTTCGTTACTATAGAAGCTATTGTTGTTTCGTTACTATAGAAGCTATTGTTGTTTCGTTACTGTAGAAGCTATTGTTGTTTCGTTACTATAGAAGCTATTGTTGTTTCGTTACTATAGAAGCTATTGTTGTTTCGTTACTTAGAAGCTATTGTTGTTTCGTTTATTGAAGCTATTGTTGTTTCGTTACTATAGAAGCTATTGTTGTTTCGTTACTGTAGAAGCTATTGTTGTTTCGTTACTATAGAAGCTATTGTTGTTTCGTTACTATAGAAGCTATTGTTGTTTCGTTACTATAGAAGCTATTGTTGTTTCGTTACTATAGAAGCTATTGTTGTTTCGTTACTATAGAAGCTATTGTTGTTTCGTTACTAGAAGCTATTGTTGTTTCGTTACTGTAGAAGCTATTGTTGTTTCGTTACTATAGAAGCTATTGTTGTTTCGTTACTGTAGAAGCTATTGTTGTTTCGTTACTATAGAAGCTATTGTTGTTTCGTTACTATAGAAGCTATTGTTGTTTCGTTACTATAGAAGCTATTGTTGTTTTCGTTACTATAGAAGCTATTGTTGTTTCGTTACTGTAGAAGCTATTGTTGTTTCGTTACTGTAGAAGCTATTGTTGTTTCGTTACTGTAGAAGCTATTGTTGTTTCGTTACTATAAGCTATTGTTGCTATTGTTGTTTCGTTACTGTAGAAGCTATTGTTGTTTCGTTACTATAGAAGCTATTGTTGTTTCGTTACTGTAGAAGCTATTGTTGTTTCGTTACTATAGAAGCTATTGTTGTTTCGTTACTATAGAAGCTATTGTTGTTTCGTTACTATAGAAGCTATTGTTGTTTCGTTACTGTAGAAGCTATTGTTGTTTCGTTACTATAGAAGCTATTGTTGTTTCGTTACTATAGAAGCTATTGTTGTTTCGTTACTGTAGAAGCTATTGTTGTTTCGTTACTGTAGAAGCTATTGTTGTTTCGTTACTGTAGAAGCTATTGTTGTTTCGTTACTATAGAAGCTATTGTTGTTTCGTTACTGTATTGTTGAAGCTATTGTTGTTTCGTTACTATAGAAGCTATTGTTGTTTCGTTACTATAGAAGCTATTGTTGTTTCGTTATTGCTATTGTTGTTTCGTTACTGTAGAAGCTATTGTTGTTTCGTTACTATAGAAGCTATTGTTGTTTCGTTACTATAGAAGCTATTGTTGTTTCGTTACTGTAGAAGCTATTGTTGTTTCGTTACTGTAGAAGCTATTGTTGTTTCGTTACTATAGAAGCTATTGTTTCGTTACTGTAGAAGCTATTGTTGTTTCGTTACTATATAACCTATTGTTGTTTCGTTACTATAGAAGCTATTGTTTCGTTACTATAGAAGCTATTGTTGTTTCCTTACTGTAGAAGCTATTGTTCTTTTGTTACTATAGAAGCTGTTGTTGTTTCGTTACTGTAGAAGCTATTGTTGTTTCGTTACTATAGAAGCTATTGTTGTTTCGTTACTATAGAAGCTATTGTTGTTTCGTTACTGTAGAAGCTATTGTTGTTTCGTTACTATAGAGGCTATTGTTGTTTCGTTACTGTAGAAGCTATTGTTGTTTCGTTACTATTGTTGTTTCGTTACTGTAGAAGCTATTGTTGTTTCGTTACTATAGAAGCTATTGTTGTTTCGTTACTATAGAAGCTATTGTTGTTTCGTTACTATAGAAGCTATTGTTGTTTCGTTACTATAGAAGCTATTGTTGTTTCGTTACTAGCTGTAGAAGCTATTGTTGTTTCGTTACTATAGAAGCTATTGTTGTTTCGTTACTGTAGAAGCTATTGTTGTTTCGTTACTGTAGAAGCTATTGTTGTTTCGTTACTATAGAAGCTATTGTTGTTTCGTTACTATAGAAGCTATTGTTGTTTCGTTACTATAGAAGCTATTGTTGTTTCGTTACTGTAGAAGCTATTGTTTGTAGAAGCTTTGTTACTATAGAAGCTATTGTTGTTTCGTTACTATAGAAGCTATTGTTGTTTCGTTACTGTAGAAGCTATTGTTGTTTCGTTACTATAGAAGCTATTGTTGTTGTTTCGTTACTATAGAAGCTATTGTTGTTTCGTTACTATAGAAGCTATTGTTGTTTCGTTACTATTAGAAGCTATTGTTGTTTCGTTACTATAGAAGCTATTGTTGTTTCGTTACTATAGAAGCTATTGTTGTTTCGTTACTATAGAAGCTATTGTTGTTTCGTTACTGTAGAAGCTATTGTTGTTTCGTTACTGTAGAAGCTATTGTTGTTTCGTTACTATAGAAGCTATTGTTGTTTCGTTACTGTAGAAGCTATTGTTGTTTCGTTACTATAGAAGCTATTGTTGTTTCGTTACTGTAGAAGCTATTGTTGTTTCGTTACTGTAGAAGCTATTGTTGTTTCGTTACTATAGAAGCTATTGTTGTTTCGTTACTGTAGAAGCTATTGTTGTTTCGTTACTGTAGAAGCTATTGTTGTTTCGTTACTATAGAAGCTATTGTTGTTTCGTTACTGTAGAAGCTATTGTTGTTTCGTTACTGTAGAAGCTATTGTTGTTTCGTTACTATAGAAGCTATTGTTGTTTCGTTACTATAGAAGCTATTGTTGTTTCGTTACTGTAGAAGCTATTGTTGTTTCGTTACTATAGAAGCTATTGTTGTTTCGTTACTATAGAAGCTATTGTTGTTTCGTTACTATAGAAGCTATTGTTGTTTCGTTACTGTAGAAGCTATTGTTGTTTCGTTACTATAGAAGCTATTGTTGTTTCGTTACTATAGAAGCTATTGTTGTTTCGTTACTATAGAAGCTATTGTTGTTTCGTTACTGTAGAAGCTATTGTTGTTTCGTTACTATAGAAGCTATTGTTGTTTCGTTACTGTAGAAGCTATTGTTGTTTCGTTACTATAGAAGCTATTGTTGTTTCGTTACTATAGAAGCTATTGTTGTTTCGTTACTGTAGAAGCTATTGTTGTTTCGTTACTATAGAAGCTATTGTTGTTTCGTTACTATAGAAGCTATTGTTGTTTCGTTACTGTAGAAGCTATTGTTGTTTCGTTACTATAGAAGCTATTGTTGTTTCGTTACTATAGAAGCTATTGTTGTTTCGTTACTGTAGAAGCTATTGTTGTTTCGTTACTGTAGAAGCTATTGTTGTTTCGTTACTATAGAAGCTATTGTTGTTTCGTTACTGTAGAAGCTATTGTTGTTTCGTTACTGTAGAAGCTATTGTTGTTTCGTTACTGTAGAAGCTATTGTTGTTTCGTTACTATAGAAGCTATTGTTGTTTCGTTACTATAGAAGCTATTGTTGTTTCGTTACTATAGAAGCTATTGTTGTTTCGTTACTATAGAAGCTATTGTTGTTTCGTTACTATAGAAGCTATTGTTGTTTCGTTACTATAGAAGCTATTGTTGTTTCGTTACTATAGAAGCTATTGTTGTTTCGTTACTATAGAAGCTATTGTTGTTTCGTTACTGTAGAAGCTATTGTTGTTTCGTTACTATAGAAGCTATTGTTGTTTCGTTACTATAGAAGCTATTGTTGTTTCGTTACTATAGAAGCTATTGTTGTTTCGTTACTATAGAAGCTATTGTTGTTTCGTTACTATAGAAGCTATTGTTGTTTCGTTACTGTAGAAGCTATTGTTGTTTCGTTACTATAGAAGCTATTGTTGTTTCGTTACTATAGAAGCTATTGTTGTTTCGTTACTGTAGAAGCTATTGTTGTTTCGTTACTATAGAAGCTATTGTTGTTTCGTTACTATAGAAGCTATTGTTGTTTCGTTACTATAGAAGCTATTGTTGTTTCGTTACTGTAGAAGCTATTGTTGTTTCGTTACTGTAGAAGCTATTGTTGTTTCGTTACTATAGAAGCTATTGTTGTTTCGTTACTATAGAAGCTATTGTTGTTTCGTTACTGTAGAAGCTATTGTTGTTTCGTTACTATTAGAAGCTATTGTTGTTTCGTTACTGTAGAAGCTATTGTTGTTTCGTTACTATAGAAGCTATTGTTGTTTCGTTACTATAGAAGCTATTGTTGTTTCGTTACTGTAGAAGCTATTGTTGTTTCGTTACTGTTTCGTTAGAAGCTATTGTTGTTTCGTTACTGTAGAAGCTATTGTTGTTTCGTTACTGTAGAAGCTATTGTTGTTTCGTTACTGCTATTGTTGTTTCGTTACTATTGTTGTTTCGTTACTATAGAAGCTATTGTTGTTTCGTTACTGTAGAAGCTATTGTTGTTTCGTTACTATAGAAGCTATTGTTGTTTCGTTACTATAGAAGCTATTGTTGTTTCGTTACTGTAGAAGCTATTGTTGTTTCGTTACTGTAGAAGCTATTGTTGTTTCGTTACTATAGAAGCTATTGTTGTTTCGTTACTATAGAAGCTATTGTTGTTTCGTTACTATAGAAGCTATTGTTGTTTCGTTACTGTAGAAGCTATTGTTGTTTCGTTACTATAGAAGCTATTGTTGTTTCGTTACTATAGAAGCTATTGTTGTTTCGTTACTGTAGAAGCTATTGTTGTTTCGTTACTATAGAAGCTATTGTTGTTTCGTTACTATAGAAGCTATTGTTGTTTCGTTACTATAGAAGCTATTGTTGTTTCGTTACTATAGAAGCTATTGTTGTTTCGTTACTGTAGAAGCTATTGTTGTTTCGTTACTGTAGAAGCTATTGTTGTTTCGTTACTATAGAAGCTATTGTTGTTTCGTTACTATAGAAGCTATTGTTGTTTCGTTACTATAGAAGCTATTGTTGTTTCGTTACTGTAGAAGCTATTGTTGTTTCGTTACTGTTAGAAGCTATTGTTGTTTCGTTACTATAGAAGCTATTGTTGTTTCGTTACTATAGAAGCTATTGTTGTTTCGTTACTTAGAAGCTATTGTTGTTTCGTTACTATAGAAGCTATTGTTGTTTCGTTACTATAGAAGCTATTGTTGTTTCTATTGTTGTTTCGTTACTGTAGAAGCTATTGTTGTTTTGTTACTATAGAAGCTGTTGTTGTTTCTTTACTGTAGAAGCTATTGTTGTTTCGTTACTATAGAAGCTATTGTTGTTTCGTTACTATAGAAGCTATTGTTGTTTCGTTACTGTAGAAGCTATTGTTTTTTGTTACTATTGAAGCTATTGTTGTTTCGTTACTATAGAAGCTATTGTTGTTTCGTTATTATAGAAGCTATTTTTGTTTCGTTACTGTAGAAGCTATTGTTGTTTCGTTACTGAAGCTATTGTTGTTTCGTTACTATAGAAGCTATTGTTTTTCGTTACTATTGAAGCTATTGTTGTTTCGTTACTATAGAAGCTATTGTTGTTTCGTTATTATAGAAGCTATTTTTGTTTCGTTACTGTAGAAGCTATTGTTGTTTCGTTACTATAGAGGCTATTGTTGTTTCGTTACTGTAGAAGCTATTGTTGTTTCGTTACTATAGAAGCTATTGTTGTTTCGTTACGAAGCTATTGTTGTTTCGTTACTATAGAAGCTATTGTTGTTTCGTTACTATAGAAGCTATTGTTGTTTCGTTACTGTAGAAGCTATTGTTGTTTCGTTACTATAGAAGCTATTGTTGTTTCGTTACTATAGAAGCTATTGTTGTTTCGTTACTATAGAACTATTGTTGTTTCGTTACTGTAGAAGCTATTGTTGTTTCGTTACTATAGAAGCTATTGTTGTTTCGTTACTATAGAAGCTATTGTTGTTTCGTTACTATAGAAGCTATTGTTGTTTCGTTACTATAGAAGCTATTGTTGTTTCGTTACTGTAGAAGCTATTGTTGTTTCGTTACTATAGAAGCTATTGTTGTTTCGTTACTATAGAAGCTATTGTTGTTTCGTTACTGTAGAAGCTATTGTTGTTTCGTTACTGTAGAAGCTATTGTTGTTTCGTTACTATAGAAGCTATTGTTGTTTCGTTACTGTAGAAGCTATTGTTGTTTCGTTACTATAGAAGCTATTGTTGTTTCGTTACTGTAGAAGCTATTGTTGTTTCGTTACTATAGAAGCTATTGTTGTTTCGTTACTATAGAAGCTATTGTTGTTTCGTTACTTAGAAGCTATTGTTGTTTCGTTACTATAGAAGCTATTGTTGTTTCGTTACTATAGAAGCTATTGTTGTTTCGTTACTATAGAGCTATTGTTGTTTCGTTACTATAGAAGCTATTGTTGTTTCGTTACTATAGAAGCTATTGTTGTTTCGTTACTATAGAAGCTATTGTTGTTTCGTTACTGTAGAAGCTATTGTTGTTTCGTTACTATTGTTGTTTCGTTACTATAAGCTATTGTTGTTTCGTTACTATAGAAGCTATTGTTGTTTCGTTACTATAGAAGCTATTGTTGTTTCGTTACTATAGAAGCTATTGTTGTTTCGTTACTATAGAAGCTATTGTTGTTTCGTTACTGTAGAAGCTATTGTTGTTTCGTTACTATAGAAGCTATTGTTGTTTCGTTACTATAGAAGCTATTGTTGTTTCGTTACTGTAGAAGCTATTGTTGTTTCGTTACTATAGAAGCTATTGTTGTTTCGTTACTGTAGAAGCTATTGTTGTTTCGTTACTATAGAAGCTATTGTTGTTTCGTTACTATAGAAGCTATTGTTGTTTCGTTACTGTAGAAGCTATTGTTGTTTCGTTACTATAGAAGCTATTGTTGTTTCGTTACTGTAGAAGCTATTGTTGTTTCGTTACTATAGAAGCTATTGTTGTTTCGTTACTGTAGAAGCTATTGTTGTTTCGTTACTATAGAAGCTATTGTTGTTTCGTTACTGTAGAAGCTATTGTTGTTTCGTTACTATAGAAGCTATTGTTGTTTCGTTACTGTAGAAGCTATTGTTGTTTCGTTACTATAGAAGCTATTGTTGTTTCGTTACTATAGAAGCTATTGTTGTTTCGTTACTATAGAAGCTATTGTTGTTTCGTTACTGTAGAAGCTATTGTTGTTTCGTTACTGTAGAAGCTATTGTTGTTTCGTTACTATAGAAGCTATTGTTGTTTCGTTACTGTAGAAGCTATTGTTGTTTCGTTACTATAGAAGCTATTGTTGTTTCGTTACTATAGAAGCTATTGTTGTTTCGTTACTATAGAAGCTATTGTTGTTTCGTTACTATAGAAGCTATTGTTGTTTCGTTACTATAGAAGCTATTGTTGTTTCGTTACTATAGAAGCTATTGTTGTTTCGTTACTGTAGAAGCTATTGTTGTTTCGTTACTATAGAAGCTATTGTTGTTTCGTTACTATAGAAGCTATTGTTGTTTCGTTACTATAGAAGCTATTGTTGTTTCGTTACTATAGAAGCTATTGTTGTTTCGTTACTGTAGAAGCTATTGTTGTTTCGTTACTGTAGAAGCTATTGTTGTTTCGTTACTATAGAAGCTATTGTTGTTTCGTTACTGTAGAAGCTATTGTTGTTTCGTTACTGTAGAAGCTATTGTTGTTTCGTTACTGTAGAAGCTATTGTTGTTTCGTTACTATAGAAGCTATTGTTGTTTCGTTACTATAGAAGCTATTGTTGTTTCGTTACTGTAGAAGCTATTGTTGTTTCGTTACTATAGAAGCTATTGTTGTTTCGTTACTATAGAAGCTATTGTTGTTTCGTTACTATAGAAGCTATTGTTGTTTCGTTACTATAGAAGCTATTGTTGTTTCGTTACTATAGAAGCTATTGTTGTTTCGTTACTGTAGAAGCTATTGTTGTTTCGTTACTATAGAAGCTATTGTTGTTTCGTTACTATAGAAGCTATTGTTGTTTCGTTACTGTAGAAGCTATTGTTGTTTCGTTACTAGAAGCTATTGTTGTTTAGAAGCTATTGTTGTTTCGTTACTATAGAAGCTATTGTTGTTTCGTTACTGTAGAAGCTATTGTTGTTTCGTTACTATAGAAGCTATTGTTGTTTCGTTACTATAGAAGCTATTGTTGTTTCGTTACTATAGAAGCTATTGTTGTTTCGTTACTATAGAAGCTATTGTTGTTTCGTTACTGTAGAAGCTATTGTTGTTTCGTTACTATAGAAGCTATTGTTGTTTCGTTACTATAGAAGCTATTGTTGTTTCGTTACTGTAGAAGCTATTGTTGTTTCGTTACTATAGAAGCTATTGTTGTTTCGTTACTATAGAAGCTATTGTTGTTTCGTTACTATAGAAGCTATTGTTGTTTCGTTACTATAGAAGCTATTGTTGTTTCGTTACTATAGAAGCTATTGTTGTTTCGTTACTATAGAAGCTATTGTTGTTTTGTTGCTGTAGAAGCTATTGTTGTTTCGTTACTATAGAAGCTATTGTTGTTTCGTTACTGTAGAAGCTATTGTTGTTTCGTTACTGTAGAAGCTATTGTTGTTTCGTTACTATAGAAGCTATTGTTGTTTCGTTACTATAGAAGCTATTGTTGTTTCGTTACTATAGAAGCTATTGTTGTTTCGTTACTATAGAAGCTATTGTTGTTTCGTTACTGTAGAAGCTATTGTTGTTTCGTTACTTACTATAGAAGCTATTGTTGTTTCGTTACTATAGAAGCTATTGTTGTTTCGTTACTATAGAAGCTATTGTTGTTTCGTTACTATAGAAGCTATTGTTGTTTCGTTACTGTAGAAGCTATTGTTGTTTCGTTACTATAGAAGCTATTGTTGTTTCGTTACTATAGAAGCTATTGTTGTTTCGTTACTGTAGAAGCTATTGTTGTTTCGTTACTGTAGAAGCTATTGTTGTTTCGTTACTATAGAAGCTATTGTTGTTTCGTTACTGTAGAAGCTATTGTTGTTTCGTTACTATAGAAGCTATTGTTGTTTCGTTACTATAGAAGCTATTGTTGTTTCGTTACTATAGAAGCTATTGTTGTTTCGTTACTATAGAAGCTATTGTTGTTTCGTTACTGTAGAAGCTATTGTTGTTTCGTTACTATAGAAGCTATTGTTGTTTCGTTACTATAGAAGCTATTGTTGTTTCGTTACTAGAAGCTATTGTTGTTTCGTTACTATAGAAGCTATTGTTGTTTCGTTACTATAGAAGCTATTGTTGTTTCGTTACTGTAGAAACTATTGTTGTTTCGTTACTATAGAAGCTATTGTTGTTTCGTTACTATAGAAGCTATTGTTGTTTCGTTACTATAGAAGCTATTGTTGTTTCGTTACTATAGAAGCTATTGTTGTTTCGTTACTATAGAAGCTATTGTTGTTTCGTTACTATAGAAGCTATTGTTGTTTCGTTACTATAGAAGCTATTGTTGTTTCGTTACTATAGAAGCTATTGTTGTTTCGTTACTGTAGAAGCTATTGTTGTTTCGTTACTATAGAAGCTATTGTTGTTGTTTCGTTACTGTAGAAGCTATTGTTGTTTCGTTACTATAGAAGCTATTGTTGTTTCGTTACTATAGAAGCTATTGTTGTTTCGTTACTATAGAAGCTATTGTTGTTTCGTTACTGTAGAAGCTATTGTTGTTTCGTTACTATAGAAGCTATTGTTGTTTCGTTACTATAGAAGCTATTGTTGTTTCGTTACTATAGAAGCTATTGTTGTTTCGTTACTATAGAAGCTATTGTTGTTTCGTTACTATAGAAGCTATTGTTGTTTCGTTACTGTAGAAGCTATTGTTGTTTCGTTAGTGTAGAAGCTATTGTTGTTTCGTTACTGTAGAAACTATTGTTGTTTCGTTACTATAGAAGCTATTGTTGTTTCGTTACTGTAGAAGCTATTGTTGTTTCGTTACTATAGAAGCTATTGTTGTTTCGTTACTATAGAAGCTATTGTTGTTTCGTTACTGTAGAAGCTATTGTTGTTTCGTTACTATAGAAGCTATTGTTGTTTCGTTACTGTAGAAGCTATTGTTGTTTCGTTACTATAGAAGCTATTGTTGTTTCGTTACTATAGAAGCTATTGTTGTTTCGTTACTATAGAAGCTATTGTTGTTTCGTTACTATAGAAGCTATTGTTGTTTCGTTACTATAGAAGCTATTGTTGTTTCGTTACTATAGAAGCTATTGTTGTTTCGTTACTATAGAAGCTATTGTTGTTTCGTTACTGTAGAAGCTATTGTTGTTTCGTTACTATAGAAGCTATTGTTGTTTCGTTACTGTAGAAGCTATTGTTGTTTCGTTACTATAGAAGCTATTGTTGTTTCGTTACTATAGAAGCTATTGTTGTTTCGTTACTATAGAAGCTATTGTTGTTTCGTTACTGTAGAAGCTATTGTTGTTTCGTTACTATAGAAGCTATTGTTGTTTCGTTACTATAGAAGCTATTGTTGTTTCGTTACTATAGAAGCTATTGTTGTTTCGTTACTGTAGAAGCTATTGTTGTTTCGTTACTATAGAAGCTATTGTTGTTTCGTTACTATAGAAGCTATTGTTGTTTCGTTACTATAGAAGCTATTGTTGTTTCGTTACTATAGAAGCTATTGTTGTTTCGTTACTATAGAAGCTATTGTTGTTTCGTTACTATAGAAGCTATTGTTGTTTCGTTACTGTAGAAGCTATTGTTGTTTCGTTACTGTAGAAGCTATTGTTGTTTCGTTACTATAGAAGCTATTGTTGTTTCGTTACTATAGAAGCTATTGTTGTTTCGTTACTATAGAAGCTATTGTTGTTTCGTTACTATAGAAGCTATTGTTGTTTCGTTACTGTAGAAGCTATTGTTGTTTCGTTACTATAGAAGCTATTGTTGTTTCGTTACTATAGAAGCTATTGTTGTTTCGTTACTGTAGAAGCTATTGTTGTTTCGTTACTATAGAAGCTATTGTTGTTTCGTTACTGTAGAAGCTATTGTTGTTTCGTTACTATAGAAGCTATTGTTGTTTCGTTACTATAGAAGCTATTGTTGTTTCGTTACTATAGAAGCTATTGTTGTTTCGTTACTATAGAAGCTATTGTTGTTTCGTTACTATAGAAGCTATTGTTGTTTCGTTACTGTAGAAGCTATTGTTGTTTCGTTACTATAGAAGCTATTGTTGTTTCGTTACTGTAGAAGCTATTGTTGTTTCGTTACTATAGAAGCTATTGTTGTTTCGTTACTATAGAAGCTATTGTTGTTTCGTTACTATAGAAGCTATTGTTGTTTCGTTACTATAGAAGCTATTGTTGTTTCGTTACGTTAGAAGCTATTGTTGTTTCGTTACTATAGAAGCTATTGTTGTTTCGTTACTATAGAAGCTATTGTTGTTTCGTTACTGTAGAAGCTATTGTTGTTTCGTTACTGTAGAAGCTATTGTTGTTTCGTTACTATAGAAGCTATTGTTGTTTCGTTACTGTAGAAGCTATTGTTGTTTCGTTACTATAGAAGCTATTGTTGTTTCGTTACTATAGAAGCTATTGTTGTTTCGTTACTGTAGAAGCTATTGTTGTTTCGTTACTATAGAAGCTATTGTTGTTTCGTTACTATAGAAGCTATTGTTGTTTCGTTACTGTAGAAGCTATTGTTGTTTCGTTACTATAGAAGCTATTGTTGTTTCGTTACTGTAGAAGCTATTGTTGTTTCGTTACTGTAGAAGCTATTGTTGTTTCGTTACTGTAGAAGCTATTGTTGTTTCGTTACTGTAGAAGCTATTGTTGTTTCGTTACTATAGAAGCTATTGTTGTTTCGTTACTATAGAAGCTATTGTTGTTTCGTTACTATAGAAGCTATTGTTGTTTCGTTACTATAGAAGCTATTGTTGTTTCGTTACTATAGAAGCTATTGTTGTTTCGTTACTGTAGAAGCTATTGTTGTTTCGTTACTATAGAAGCTATTGTTGTTTCGTTACTATAGAAGCTATTGTTGTTTCGTTACTATAGAAGCTATTGTTGTTTCGTTACTATAGAAGCTATTGTTGTTTCGTTACTGTAGAAGCTATTGTTGTTTCGTTACTATAGAAGCTATTGTTGTTTCGTTACTATAGAAGCTATTGTTGTTTCGTTACTATAGAAGCTATTGTTGTTTCGTTACTATAGAAGCTATTGTTGTTTCGTTACTGTAGAAGCTATTGTTGTTTCGTTACTATAGAAGCTGTTTCGTTACTATAGAAGCTATTGTTGTTTCGTTACTGTAGAAGCTATTGTTGTTTCGTTACTATAGAAGCTATTGTTGTTTCGTTACTATAGAAGCTATTGTTGTTTCGTTACTATAGAAGCTATTGTTGTTTCGTTACTGTAGAAGCTATTGTTGTTTCGTTACTATAGAAGCTATTGTTGTTTCGTTACTATAGAAGCTATTGTTGTTTCGTTACTGTAGAAGCTATTGTTGTTTCGTTACTAGAAGCTAGAAGCTATTGTTGTTTCGTTACTGTAGAAGCTATTGTTGTTTCGTTACTATAGAAGCTATTGTTGTTTCGTTACTATAGAAGCTATTGTTGTTTCGTTACTATAGAAGCTATTGTTGTTTCGTTACTATAGAAGCTATTGTTGTTTCGTTACTATAGAAGCTATTGTTGTTTCGTTACTATAGAAGCTATTGTTGTTTCGTTACTGTAGAAGCTATTGTTGTTTCGTTACTATAGAAGCTATTGTTGTTTCGTTACTATAGAAGCTATTGTTGTTTCGTTACTGTAGAAGCTATTGTTGTTTCGTTACTATAGAAGCTATTGTTGTTTCGTTACTATAGAAGCTATTGTTGTTTCGTTACTATAGAAGCTATTGTTGTTTCGTTACTTAGAAGCTATTGTTGTTTCGTTACTATAGAAGCTATTGTTGTTTCGTTACTGTAGAAGCTATTGTTGTTTCGTTACTGTAGAAGCTATTGTTGTTTCGTTACTATAGAAGCTATTGTTGTTTCGTTACTGTAGAAGCTATTGTTGTTTCGTTACTATAGAAGCTATTGTTGTTTCGTTACTGTAGAAGCTATTGTTGTTTCGTTACTATAGAAGCTATTGTTGTTTCGTTACTATAGAAGCTATTGTTGTTTCGTTACTATAGAAGCTATTGTTGTTTCGTTACTGTAGAAGCTATTGTTGTTTCGTTACTATAGAAGCTATTGTTGTTTCGTTACTATAGAAGCTATTGTTGTTTCGTTACTATAGAAGCTATTGTTGTTTCGTTACTGTAGAAGCTATTGTTGTTTCGTTACTATAGAAGCTATTGTTGTTTCGTTACTGTAGAAGCTATTGTTGTTTCGTTACTATAGAAGCTATTGTTGTTTCGTTACTATAGAAGCTATTGTTGTTTCGTTACTATAGAAGCTATTGTTGTTTCGTTACTGTAGAAGCTATTGTTGTTTCGTTACTATAGAAGCTATTGTTGTTTCGTTACTGTAGAAGCTATTGTTGTTTCGTTACTATAGAAGCTATTGTTGTTTCGTTACTGTAGAAGCTATTGTTGTTTCGTTACTATAGAAGCTATTGTTGTTTCGTTACTGTAGAAGCTATTGTTGTTTCGTTACTATAGAAGCTATTGTTGTTTCGTTACTGTAGAAGCTATTGTTGTTTCGTTACTGTAGAAGCTATTGTTGTTTCGTTACTGTAGAAGCTATTGTTGTTTCGTTACTATAGAAGCTATTGTTGTTTCGTTACTATAGAAGCTATTGTTGTTTCGTTACTATAGAAGCTATTGTTGTTTCGTTACTATAGAAGCTATTGTTGTTTCGTTACTATAGAAGCTATTGTTGTTTCGTTACTGTAGAAGCTATTGTTGTTTCGTTACTATAGAAGCTATTGTTGTTTCGTTACTGTAGAAGCTATTGTTGTTTCGTTACTTAGAAGCTATTGTTGTTTCGTTACTATAGAAGCTATTGTTGTTTCGTTACTATAGAAGCTATTGTTGTTTCGTTACTGTAGAAGCTATTGTTGTTTCGTTACTATAGAAGCTATTGTTGTTTCGTTACTGTAGAAGCTATTGTTGTTTCGTTACTATAGAAGCTATTGTTGTTTCGTTACTGTAGAAGCTATTGTTGTTTCGTTACTATAGAAGCTATTGTTGTTTCGTTACTATAGAAGCTATTGTTGTTTCGTTACTATAGAAGCTATTGTTGTTTCGTTACTATAGAAGCTATTGTTGTTTCGTTACTATAGAAGCTATTGTTGTTTCGTTACTATAGAAGCTATTGTTGTTTCGTTACTGTAGAAGCTATTGTTGTTTCGTTACTATAGAAGCTATTGTTGTTTCGTTACTGTAGAAGCTATTGTTGTTTCGTTACTGTAGAAGCTATTGTTGTTTCGTTACTATAGAAGCTATTGTTGTTTCGTTACTATAGAAGCTATTGTTGTTTCGTTACTATAGAAGCTATTGTTGTTTCGTTACTATAGAAGCTATTGTTGTTTCGTTACTATAGAAGCTATTGTTGTTTCGTTACTGTAGAAGCTATTGTTGTTTCGTTACTATAGAAGCTATTGTTGTTTCGTTACTGTAGAAGCTATTGTTGTTTCGTTACTATAGAAGCTATTGTTGTTTCGTTACTATAGAAGCTATTGTTGTTTCGTTACTATAGAAGCTATTGTTGTTTCGTTACTATAGAAGCTATTGTTGTTTCGTTACTATAGAAGCTATTGTTGTTTCGTTACTATAGAAGCTATTGTTGTTTCGTTACTATAGAAGCTATTGTTGTTTCGTTACTGTAGAAGCTATTGTTGTTTCGTTACTATAGAAGCTATTGTTGTTTCGTTACTGTAGAAGCTATTGTTGTTTCGTTACTGTAGAAGCTATTGTTGTTTCGTTACTATAGAAGCTATTGTTGTTTCGTTACTATAGAAGCTATTGTTGTTTCGTTACTATAGAAGCTATTGTTGTTTCGTTACTATAGAAGCTATTGTTGTTTCGTTACTGTAGAAGCTATTGTTGTTTCGTTACTATAGAAGCTATTGTTGTTTCGTTACTATAGAAGCTATTGTTGTTTCGTTACTGTAGAAGCTATTGTTGTTTCGTTACTATAGAAGCTATTGTTGTTTCGTTACTATAGAAGCTATTGTTGTTTCGTTACTGTAGAAGCTATTGTTGTTTCGTTACTATAGAAGCTATTGTTGTTTCGTTACTGTAGAAGCTATTGTTGTTTCGTTACTATAGAAGCTATTGTTGTTTCGTTACTATAGAAGCTATTGTTGTTTCGTTACTGTAGAAGCTATTGTTGTTTCGTTACTATAGAAGCTATTGTTGTTTCGTTACTATAGAAGCTATTGTTGTTTCGTTACTGTAGAAGCTATTGTTGTTTCGTTACTATAGAAGCTATTGTTGTTTCGTTACTATAGAAGCTATTGTTGTTTCGTTACTGTAGAAGCTATTGTTGTTTCGTTACTGTAGAAGCTATTGTTGTTTCGTTACTATAGAAGCTATTGTTGTTTCGTTACTGTAGAAGCTATTGTTGTTTCGTTACTATAGAAGCTATTGTTGTTTCGTTACTATAGAAGCTATTGTTGTTTCGTTACTATAGAAGCTATTGTTGTTTCGTTACTATAGAAGCTATTGTTGTTTTGTTACTACTAGAAGCTATTGTTGTTTCGTTACTGTAGAAGCTATTGTTGTTTCGTTACTGTAGAAGCTATTGTTGTTTCGTTACTGTAGAAGCTATTGTTGTTTCGTTACTATAGAAGCTATTGTTGTTTCGTTACTGTAGAAGCTATTGTTGTTTCGTTACTATAGAAGCTATTGTTGTTTCGTTACTATAGAAGCTATTGTTGTTTCGTTACTCGTAGAAGCTATTGTTGTTTCGTTACTATAGAAGCTATTGTTGTTTCGTTACTGTAGAAGCTATTGTTGTTTCGTTACTATAGAAGCTATTGTTGTTTCGTTACTATAGAAGCTATTGTTGTTTCGTTACTATAGAAGCTATTGTTGTTTCGTTACTATAGAAGCTATTGTTGTTTCGTTACTATAGAAGCTATTGTTGTTTCGTTACTATAGAAGCTATTGTTGTTTCGTTACTGTAGAAGCTATTGTTGTTTCGTTACTGTAGAAGTTATTGTTGTTTCGTTACTATAGAAACTATTGTTGTTTCGTTACTGTAGAAGCTATTGTTGTTTCGTTACTGTAGAAGCTATTGTTGTTTCGTTACTATAGAAGCTATTGTTGTTTCGTTACTATAGAAGCTATTGTTGTTTCGTTACTGTAGAAGCTATTGTTGTTTCGTTACTATAGAAGCTATTGTTGTTTCGTTACTGTAGAAGCTATTGTTGTTTCGTTACTGTAGAAGCTATTGTTGTTTCGTTACTATAGAAGCTATTGTTGTTTCGTTACTATAGAAAAGCTATTGTTGTTTCGTTACTATAGAAGCTATTGTTGTTTCGTTACTATAGAAGCTATTGTTGTTTCGTTACTAGAAGCTATTGTTGTTTCGTTACTATAGAAGCTATTGTTGTTTCGTTACTATAGAAGCTATTGTTGTTTCGTTACTATAGAAGCTATTGTTGTTTCGTTACTATAGAAGCTATTGTTGTTTCGTTACTGTAGAAGCTATTGTTGTTTCGTTACTATAGAAGCTATTGTTGTTTCGTTACTGTAGAAGCTATTGTTGTTTCGTTACTATAGAAGCTATTGTTGTTTCGTTACTGTAGAAGCTATTGTTGTTTCGTTACTATAGAAGCTATTGTTGTTTTGTTACTATAGAAGCTATTGTTGTTTCGTTACTATAGAAGCTATTGTTGTTTCGTTACTGTAGAAACTATTGTTGTTTCGTTACTGTAGAAGCTATTGTTGTTTCGTTACTATAGAAGCTATTGTTGTTTCGTTACTATAGAAGCTATTGTTGTTTCGTTACTATAGAAGCTATTGTTGTTTCGTTACTATAGAAGCTATTGTTGTTTCGTTACTATAGAAGCTATTGTTGTTTCGTTACTATAGAAGCTATTGTTGTTTCGTTACTGTAGAAGCTATTGTTGTTTCGTTACTATAGAAGCTATTGTTGTTTCGTTACTGTAGAAGCTATTGTTGTTTCGTTACTATAGAAGCTATTGTTGTTTCGTTACTGTAGAAGCTATTGTTGTTTCGTTACTATAGAAGCTATTGTTGTTTCGTTACTATAGAAGCTATTGTTGTTTCGTTACTGTAGAAGCTATTGTTGTTTCGTTACTATAGAAGCTATTGTTGTTTCGTTACTATAGAAGCTATTGTTGTTTCGTTACTATAGAAGCTATTGTTGTTTCGTTACTGTAGAAGCTATTGTTGTTTCGTTACTATAGAAGCTATTGTTGTTTCGTTACTGTAGAAGCTATTGTTGTTTCGTTACTATAGAAGCTATTGTTGTTTCGTTACTGTAGAAGCTATTGTTGTTTCGTTACTATAGAAGCTATTGTTGTTTCGTTACTATAGAAGCTATTGTTGTTTCGTTACTATAGAAGCTATTGTTGTTTCGTTACTATAGAAGCTATTGTTGTTTCGTTACTATAGAAGCTATTGTTGTTTCGTTACTGTAGAAGCTATTGTTGTTTCGTTACTATAGAAGCTATTGTTGTTTCGTTACTGTAGAAGCTATTGTTGTTTCGTTACTGTAGAAGCTATTGTTGTTTCGTTACTGTAGAAGCTATTGTTGTTTCGTTACTATAGAAGCTATTGTTGTTTCGTTACTATAGAAGCTATTGTTGTTTCGTTACTGTAGAAGCTATTGTTGTTTCGTTACTATAGAAGCTATTGTTGTTTCGTTACTATAGAAGCTATTGTTGTTTCGTTACTGTAGAAGCTATTGTTGTTTCGTTACTTTAGAAGCTATTGTTGTTTCGTTACTATAGAAGCTATTGTTGTTTCGTTACTGTAGAAGCTATTGTTGTTTCGTTACTATAGAAGCTATTGTTGTTTCGTTACTATAGAAGCTATTGTTGTTTCGTTACTGTAGAAGCTATTGTTGTTTCGTTACTGTAGAAGCTATTGTTGTTTCGTTACTATAGAAGCTATTGTTGTTTCGTTACTGTAGAAGCTATTGTTGTTTCGTTACTATAGAAGCTATTGTTGTTTCGTTACTGTAGAAACTATTGTTTCGTTACTATAGAAGCTATTGTTGTTTCGTTACTATGGAAGCTATTGTTGTTTCGTTACTATAGAAGCTGTTGTTGTTTCGTTACTGTAGAAGCTATTGTTGTTTTGTTACTATAGAAGCTATTGTTGTTTCGTTACTATAGAAGCTATTGTTGTTTCGTTACTGTAGAAACTATTGTTGTTTCGTTATTGTAGACGCTATTGTTGTTTCGTTACTGTAGAAGCTATTGTTGTTTTGTTACTTTAGAAGCTATTGTTGTTTTGTTACTATAGAAGCTATTGTTGTTTCGTTACTGTAGAAGCTATTGTTGTTTCGTTACTATAGAAGCTATTGTTGTTTCGTTACTGTAGAAGCTATTGTTGTTTCGTTACTGTAGAAGCTATTGTTGTTTCGTTACTGTAGAAGCTATTGTTGTTTCGTTACTATAAAGCTAGATTGTTGTTGTTTCGTTACTGTAGAAGCTATTGTTGTTTCGTTACTATAGAAGCTATTGTTGTTTCGTTACTATAGAAGCTATTGTTGTTTCGTTACTATAGAAGCTATTGTTGTTTCGTTACTATAGAAGCTATTGTTGTTTTCTATTGTTGTTACTGTAGAAGCTATTGTTGTTTCGTTACTGTAGAAGCTATTGTTGTTTCGTTACTGTAGAAGCTATTGTTGTTTCGTTACTATAGAAGCTATTGTTTCGTTACTATAGAAGCTATTGTTGTTTCGTTACTGTAGAAGCTATTGTTGTTTCGTTACTATAGAAGCTATTGTTGTTTCGTTACTATAGAAGCTATTGTTGTTTCGTTACTGTAGAAGCTATTGTTGTTTCGTTACTATAGAAGCTATTGTTGTTTCGTTACTGTAGAAGCTATTGTTGTTTCGTTACTGTAGAAGCTATTGTTGTTTCGTTACTGTAGAAGCTATTGTTGTTTCGTTACTGTAGAAGCTATTGTTGTTTCGTTACTGTAGAAGCTATAGAAGCTATTGTTGTTTCGTTACTGTAGAAGCTATTGTTGTTTCGTTACTATAGAAGCTATTGTTGTTTCGTTACTGTAGAAGCTATTGTTGTTTCGTTACTATAGAAGCTATTGTTGTTTCGTTACTATAGAAGCTATTGTTGTTTCGTTACTATAGAAGCTATTGTTGTTTCGTTACTGTAGAAGCTATTGTTGTTTTGTTACTATAGAAGCTATTGTTGTTTCGTTACTGTAGAAGCTATTGTTGTTTCGTTACTATAGAAGCTATTGTTGTTTCGTTACTATAGAAGCTATTGTTGTTTCGTTACTATAGAAGCTATTGTTGTTTCGTTACTGTAGAAGCTATTGTTGTTTCGTTACTATAGAAGCTATTGTTGTTTCGTTACTATAGAAGCTATTGTTGTTTCGTTACTATAGAAGCTATTGTTGTTTCGTTACTGTAGAAGCTATTGTTGTTTCGTTACTATAGAAGCTATTGTTGTTTCGTTACTATAGAAGCTATTGTTGTTTCGTTACTATAGAAGCTATTGTTGTTTCGTTACTATAGAAGCTATTGTTGTTTCGTTACTGTAGAAGCTATTGTTGTTTCGTTACTATAGAAGCTATTGTTGTTTCGTTACTGTAGAAGCTATTGTTGTTTCGTTACTATAGAAGCTATTGTTGTTTCGTTACTGTAGAAGCTATTGTTGTTTCGTTACTATAGAAGCTATTGTTGTTTCGTTACTGTAGAAGCTATTGTTGTTTCGTTACTATAGAAGCTATTGTTGTTTCAGTACTGTAGAAGCTATTGTTGTTTCTATAGAATTGTTGTTTCGTTACTATAGAAGCTATTGTTGTTTCGTTACTATAGAAGCTATTGTTGTTTCGTTACTATAGAAGCTATTGTTGTTTCGTTACTATAGAAGCTATTGTTGTTTCGTTACTATAGAAGCTATTGTTGTTTCGTTACTATAGAAGCTATTGTTGTTTCGTTACTATAGAAGTTATTGTTGTTTCGTTACTGTAGAAACTATTGTTGTTTCGTTACTATAGAAGCTATTGTTGTTTCGTTACTATAGAAGCTATTGTTGTTTCGTTACTGTAGAAGCTATTGTTGTTTCGTTACTATAGAAGCTATTGTTGTTTCGTTACTGTAGAAGCTATTGTTGTTTCGTTACTTTAGAAGCTATTGTTGTTTCGTTACTGTAGAAGCTATTGTTGTTTCGTTACTATAGAAGCTATTGTTGTTTCGTTACTGTAGAAGCTATTGTTGTTTCGTTACTATAGAAGCTATTGTTGTTTCGTTACTGTAGAAGCTATTGTTGTTTCGTTACTATAGAAGCTATTGTTGTTTCGTTACTATAGAAGCTATTGTTGTTTCGTTACTGTAGAAGCTATTGTTGTTTCGTTACTATAGAAGCTATTGTTGTTTCGTTACTATAGAAGCTATTGTTGTTTCGTTACTATAGAAGCTATTGTTGTTTCGTTACTATAGAAGCTATTGTTGTTTCGTTACTATAGAAGCTATTGTTGTTTCGTTACTGTAGAAGCTATTGTTGTTTCGTTACTATAGAAGCTATTGTTGTTTCGTTACTGTAGAAGCTATTGTTGTTTCGTTACTATAGAAGCTATTGTTGTTTCGTTACTATAGAAGCTATTGTTGTTTCGTTACTATAGAAGCTATTGTTGTTTCGTTACTGTAGAAGCTATTGTTGTTTCGTTACTATAGAAGCTATTGTTGTTTCGTTACTGTAGAAGCTATTGTTGTTTCGTTACTATAGAAGCTATTGTTGTTTCGTTACTGTAGAAGCTATTGTTGTTTCGTTACTATAGAAGCTATTGTTGTTTCGTTACTATAGAATTGTTGTTGTTTCGTTACTATAGAAGCTATTGTTGTTTCGTTACTATAGAAGCTATTGTTGTTTCGTTACTATAGAAGCTATTGTTGTTTCGTTACTATAGAAGCTATTGTTGTTTCGTTACTGTAGAAGCTATTGTTGTTTCGTTACTATAGAAGCTATTGTTGTTTCGTTACTGTAGAAGCTATTGTTGTTTCGTTACTATAGAAGCTATTGTTGTTTCGTTACTGTAGAAGCTATTGTTGTTTCGTTACTATAGAAGCTATTGTTGTTTCGTTACTGTAGAAGCTATTGTTGTTTCGTTACTATAGAAGCTATTGTTGTTTCGTTACTGTAGAAGCTATTGTTGTTTCGTTACTGTAGAAGCTATTGTTGTTTCGTTACTATAGAAGCTATTGTTGTTTCGTTGCTGTAGAAACTATTGTTGTTTCGTTACTGTAGAAGCTATTGTTGTTTCGTTACTATAGAAGCTATTGTTGTTTCGTTACTGTAGAAGCTATTGTTGTTTCGTTACTATAGAAGCTATTGTTGTTTCGTTACTATAGAAGCTATTGTTGTTTCGTTACTGTAGAAGCTATTGTTGTTTCGTTACTATAGAAGCTATTGTTGTTTCGTTACTGTAGAAGCTATTGTTGTTTCGTTACTAGAAGCTATTGTTGTTTCGTTACTAGCTATTGTTGTTTCGTTACTATAGAAGCTATTGTTGTTTCGTTACTGTAGAAGCTATTGTTGTTTCGTTACTGTAGAAGCTATTGTTGTTTCGTTACTATAGAAGCTATTGTTGTTTCGTTACTATAGAAGCTATTGTTGTTTCGTTACTCTAGAAGCTATTGTTGTTTCGTTACTTTAGAAGCTACTGTAGAAGCTATTGTTGTTTCGTTACTATAGAAGCTATTGTTGTTTCGTTACTGTAGAAGCTATTGTTGTTTTGTTACTATAGAAGCTATTGTTGTTTCGTTACTGTAGAAGCTATTGTTGTTTCGTTACTATAGAAGCTATTGTTGTTTCGTTACTGTAGAAGCTATTGTTGTTTCGTTACTATAGAAGCTATTGTTGTTTCGTTACTGTAGAAGCTATTGTTGTTTCGTTACTGTAGAAGCTATTGTTGTTTCGTTACTATAGAAGCTATTGTTGTTTCGTTACTATAGAAGCTATTGTTGTTTCGTTACTATAGAAGCTATTGTTGTTTCGTTACTATAGAAGCTATTGTTGTTTCGTTACTATAGAAGCTATTGTTGTTTCGTTACTATAGAAGCTATTGTTGTTTCGTTACTGTAGAAGCTATTGTTGTTTCGTTACTATAGAAGCTATTGTTGTTTCTTTACTGTAGAAGCTATTGTTGTTTCGTTACTATAGAAGCTATTGTTGTTTCGTTACTGTAGAAGCTATTGTTGTTTCGTTACTATGGAAGCTATTGTTGTTTTGTCACTATAGAAGCTAATGTTGTTTCGTTAATGTAGAAGCAATTGTTTCGTTACTGTAGAAGCTATATTCGTTTCGTTAATGTAGAAGCTATTGTTGTTTCGTTACTATAGAAGCTATTTATGTTTCATTACTGTAGAAGCTGTTGTTGTTTCGTTACTATAGAAGCTATTGTTGTTTCGTTACTGTAGAAGCTATTGTTGTTTTGTTACTATAGTTGTTTCGTTACTATGGAAGCTATTGTTGTTTCGTTACTATAGAAGCTATTGTTGTTTCGTTACTGTAGAAGCTATTGTTGTTTCGTTACTATAGAAGCTAGTTACTAGAAGCTATTGTTGTTTCGTTACTGTAGAAGTATTTTTCGTTAGTGTAGAAGTCATTGTTGTTTCGTTACTATAGAAGCTATTGTTGTTTCGGTAGAAGCTATTGTTGTTTCGTTACTGTAGAAGCTATTGTTGTTTCGTTACTATAGAAGCTATTGTTGTTTCGTTACTATATAAGCTATTGTTGTTTCTTTACTTTAGAAGCTATTGTTGTTTCTTTACTTTAGAAGCTATTGTTGTTTCTTTACTATGGAAGCTTGTTGTTTTGTTACTGTAGAAGCTATTGTTGTTTCGTTACTGTAGAAGCTATTGTTGTTTCGTTACTATAGAAGCTATTGTTGTTTCGTTACTGTAGAAGCTATTGTTGTTTCGTTACTATAGAAGCTATTGTTGTTTCGTTACTATAGAAGCTATTGTTGTTTCTTTACTTTAGAAGCTATTGTTGTTTCTTTACTTTAGAAGCTATTGTTGTTTCGTTACTATGGAAGCTTGTTGTTTCGTTACTGTAGAAGCTATTGTTGTTTCGTTACTATAGAAGCTATTGTTGTTTCGTTACTGTAGAAGCTATTGTTGTTTCGTTACTGTTGAAGCTATTGTATTTTCGTTAGTGTAGAAGCTATTGTTGTTTCGTTACTGTAGAAGCTATTGTTGTTTCGTTACTATAGAAGCTATTGTTGTTTCGTTACTATAGAAGCTATTGTTGTTTCGTTACTATAGAAGCTATTGTTGTTTCTTTACTTTAGAAGCTATTGTTGTTTCGTTACTATAGAACGTTACTTAGAGCTATTGTTGCGTTATTGTTGTTTCGTTACTATAGAAGCTATTGTTGTTTCGTTACTATAGAAGCTATTGTTGTTTCGTTACTATAGAAGCTATTGTTGGTTACTATATATTTTGTTTCGTTACTATAGAAGCTATTGTTGTTTCGTTACTGTAGAAGCTATTGTTGTTTCGTTAGTATAGAAGCTATTGTTGTTTCGTTAGTATAGAAGCTATTGTTGTTTCCTCGTGTTAAATTAATTTCCCTTTCCTTTCTGTTTTACAAAGAAACTAAAAACAACAGACGTGTTTACAAGTAAAGTATTTTGTCAAATTTTACAAACTGGAAACAATGTCTCTCCGTTTATACATTTGAGCTGTCACCTACCGTGGTATACTTGTTGACATACAAAAATCTACCCCGAGGCGTCGCTTTTCTGCTACGAGTACAAAAACTAGACAGGGAGGGGCGCTGTTCTCATTTCTACAAAGCACTTAGAATGTAAGTCATCGACCTTAAAATTGAGTTGAACCTTACCAAACTCTTTCGAAACTTTTTGTTCGTTACTTTTTACAAACTTGTGCGTTGATTCAAAAGAGGATATTAATAAATAAATGTTCTTTTTAATATACGTAGAAAGTAAGGTAGAAAATCGACACTAAATTAAGGCAAACGTTTTCTATTTCTGTGTGTACACCTAAGGCAGACAATCGATATTATTATCAAGGCACCCACTAGTGTGTCGTGCGGACAAACCAACCTGCAGGATACAGTATGTGCTACTGATGAAGGCAATAGCTTAGTGATCTTCCACCCTTTGAATCTCGGACTGTGGTAATTCAAACTATCACATATTTTAAGAGGATGTGTACCACTAGACAGTTACTTCACTTATCAAATTTCAAAGCAATTCGTTAAGAAACACAAAACATCTCTCATTTTGATTGAAATATTCCTTTTTTATTTTCCTCGCACCGAAAGCAAGGAAATACACTTAACTTTTATTAATTGTTTTAAAATTTAATGCACTGATATACTTTTACAGCTCACATTTGAGTGTAAGATTTAATCTAAATATAAGCCACATATACAAAGTTATTTCACAAAAATCGCTCAATTTTGGTCAACATTTTTGCGCACATCTTCACGAAAAGCCACGTCAGCTATCGGTTTAAATTTTTACTACAGCTTCGTCTAAGCCTAAAGGTGGACAGTTTTAAGATTTTTATCATTCAGTATAAAAACAGCTGATTTACGGCAGGAAAATTTTAGGATGAAAACACTTGCAGATACATGAGCATTAGTTAGGCCATAAGAACTAAATTAGCAGTTTCTTACACAGATTTTAAAAAGAATCATATGAATGGACAGTTATTATTCATTATTCATTGTCAATTTTATACCCACATTTGCTAAGTTTCAATAAATTATCCAAATCAAAGAACATTTAGTATTATGCAATATTATCTTAATTAACATAAATAATGATACTTGATACAGCTGTACTGAGTACATACAGAAACTGTTCATCCAGATTCCACGGCATTACTATAAAGTAAGTTATTAACACAGTTTCACACAGGTAAACGCAATTACCTTATATATTTTAAAGTTGTTTTACACCGATATGCCTCATCAGAAGTGTAAACAAATTGTTTTGTTTTAATACATCTTGGCATTAGTATAAACACACTGTTCTTCATCAACTTTCTACACCAGGGGTTTCCAAACCTTTTTGGACAAGGACCAGGAGGTAGATCTTATTAGATTTCGTGGGCCGGAGGGGTCATGGTAAAATTAAGGACTACACAGATCAACCTACAACATATTGAAAATATGTAAGATGCACAATCGTATCTTTTTAATGAAAACATGAAACTGGTGCTTTTCTGACAAAATTACAGATTCAAAGTTGGAGCTTCATGTCATCAAAAGCGATTACAAATGTTCATCAGATAAAGTTGATCTGTAACCAGATTTCATGTACTTCATCATTGAATATGACAGAAATAGGTAGTTAAATAACTAGTAATAGGTAATAAAATAGGTAGTGCCAAAAACTGAAATGAACATTGATCACTTGTAAGATTATCATAGAATTCTATCAGTTTTCCTTCTAAGTATTTGTCCTTGAGCATGTAGTTAGGTTATAGATTAGTTACTTACATTTCAACTTTAGGTAGCAGTTTATCAATAACACAATAATCAATAACACAGTCAACAGTTCATCAATAACACAATTATCAATAACACAGTCAAAAGTTCATCAATAACACAGTCAAAAGCTCATCAATAACACAGTCAACAGTTCATCAATAACACAGTCAACAGTTCATTAATAACACATTCATCAATAACACAGTCAACAGTTCATCAATAACACAATAATCAATAACACAGTCAACAGTTCATCAATAACACAGTCAAAAGTTCATCAATAACACAGTCAACAGTTCATTAATAACACAATCATCAATAACACAGTCAACAGTTCATCAATAACACAGTCAACAGTTCATCAATAACACAATCATCAATAACACAGTCAAACGTTCATCAATAACACAGTCAACAGTTCATCAATAACACAATCACCAGTTCATCAATAACACAATCATCAATAACACAGTCAACAGTTCATCAATTACACACTAACTAGCTCATAAATAACACAATCATTAGTTGATCAATAACACAATCATTAGTTGATCAATAACACAATCACCAGTTTATCAATAACACAATCACCAGTTCATAAATTACACAGTCACCACTTCATCAATAACACAATCACCACTTCATCAGTAACACAGTCAACAGTTCATCAATAACACAATCATCAATAACACAATCACCAGTTCATAAATTACACAGTCACCACTTCATCAATAACACAATCACCACTTCATCAGTAACACAGTCAACAGTTCATCAATAACACAATCATCAATAACACAGTCAACAGTTCATCAATAACACAATCATCAATAACACAGTCAAAAGTTCATCAATAACACAGTCAACAGTTCATCAATAACACAATCATCAATAACACAGTCAACAGTTCATCAATAACACAATCATCAATAACACAGTCAACAGTTCATCAACAACACAATCATCAATAACACAGTCAACAGTTCATCAATAACACAATCATCAATAACACAGTCAACAGTTCATCAATTACACACTAACTAGCTCATAAATAACACAATCATTAGTTGATCAATAACACAATCACCAGTTTATCAATAACACAATCACCAGTTCATAAATTACACAGTTGGACTAACTAGCTCATAAATAACACAATCATTAGTTGATCAATAACACAATCACCAGTTTATCAATAACACAATCACCAGTTCATCAATAACACAGTCACCACTTCATTAGTAACACAGTCAACAGTTCATCAATAACACAGTCAACAGTTCATCAACAACACAATCATCAAGAACACAATCATCAATAACACAGTCAAAAGTTCATCAATAACACAATCATCAATAACACAGTCAACAGTTCATCAATAACACAATCACCAGTTCATCAATAACACAATCATCAATAACACAGTCAACAGTTCATCAATTACACACTAACTAGCTCATAAATAACACAATCATTAGTTGATCAATAACACAATCATTAGTTGATCAATAACACAATCACCAGTTTATCAATAACACAATCACCAGTTCATAAATTACACAGTCACCACTTCATCAATAACACAATCACCACTTCATCAGTAACACAGTCAACAGTTCATCAATAACACAATCATCAATAACACAATCACCAGTTCATAAATTACACAGTCACCACTTCATCAATAACACAATCACCACTTCATCAGTAACACAGTCAACAGTTCATCAATAACACAATCATCAATAACACAGTCAACAGTTCATCAATAACACAATCATCAATAACACAGTCAAAAGTTCATCAATAACACAGTCAACAGTTCATCAATAACACAATCATCAATAACACAGTCAACAGTTCATCAATAACACAATCATCAATAACACAGTCAACAGTTCATCAACAACACAATCATCAATAACACAGTCAACAGTTCATCAATAACACAATCATCAATAACACAGTCAACAGTTCATCAATTACACACTAACTAGCTCATAAATAACACAATCATTAGTTGATCAATAACACAATCACCAGTTTATCAATAACACAATCACCAGTTCATAAATTACACAGTTGGACTAACTAGCTCATAAATAACACAATCATTAGTTGATCAATAACACAATCACCAGTTTATCAATAACACAATCACCAGTTCATCAATAACACAGTCACCACTTCATTAGTAACACAGTCAACAGTTCATCAATAACACAGTCAACAGTTCATCAATAACACAATCATCAATAACACAGTCAACAGTTCATCAATAACACAATCATCAATAACACAGTCAAAAGTTCATCAATAACACAGTCAACAGTTCATCAATAACACAATCATCAATAACACAGTCAACAGTTCATCAATAATACAGTTAACAGTTCATCAATAACACAATCATCAATAACACAGTCAACAGTTCATCAATAACACAATCACCAGTTCATAAATTACACAGTCACCACTTCATCAATAACACAGTCACCAGTTAATCAGTAACACAGTCACCACTTCATCAATAACACAGTCAACAGTTCATCAATTACACACTAACTAGCTCATAAATAACACAATCATTAGTTCATCAATAACACAATCACCAGTTCATCAATAACACAATCACCAGTTTATCAATAACACAATCACCAGTTCATAAATTACACAGTCACCACTTCATCAATAACACAATCGCCAGTTCATAAATTACACAGTCACCACTTCATCAATAACACAATCACCAGTTCATAAATTACACAGTCACCACTTCATCAATAACACAGTCACCAGTTCATCAGTAACACAGTCACCACTTCATCAATAACACAATTAATGAGTTTTGGAAGATTATTATTTTTGTTGCACTCGCATGAAGAGTGCAAAACGTTCCTTGAACTGTAGTTTCAGATCACAAAGGATATCTTGTGCACACCTACATGGGAATGAGGTTCCTGCTTCTTGTTTGAAAGTGTCCTCACCTGTGGTTGTTCCATGCAAACTATGCACAGAAGATAATTTTTCAGTCACTTCAAAATTAATATTGAATAAAGAACAGCAACTGTCAGACACACCCGTTGATTCGTCAAGCACGATGGAAAAGCACTCGAACTCTTTGGTCTTGTCTTTCAGCTGAGACACAATATTGTACTCGACTCTACGAGCAACTGTATTCGCTGAAAGGCTAATAATCTTAAATTAAATAAGTCTTCTTTTTATAAGACATTTTTTCGGCTGCTTCATCATACATGGTGTAATTAGCTCGCTATCAGTAAATGGTTTTCCTCGCTTGGCTAACAGGTGTGACATTCGGAAACTTATTCTGGTTGCAACTTCATTCTCGGCTTTCTTCATGTGAAATACAAACTGTTTAGACGCTAAGTTATGTTTCAAGGTTTAGAATTTGTCTGAACGTAATTTTCCCATGAACTGAGAATAGTTTGATGGGTGCTTGGTTTGGTAATATTGTATTATTTTAGCACTGTGATAGTCTTGCTGTACATTAAACACAATGCTTTGTAAAGTGATTCAACAAGGAAGTGCAAAAATATATAAATACACTTGTCACTTGTTATTGTATTTAGTGACATAAAAATTCTGTTTCTCATTGTTAGACTTGTACATAACTTATTCTGGTTGTAAAACATATTTTACAATGATACACAGTAAATATAAACTAGTGTTTTCTTGTGTATCATATCATAAGTAACTAAACTTAAATATGTTTACATATTTTATCTTTAAAAGCTTCTACAGAGAAATGTATGCGTGTTATTTGTGATAAATCATAGAAAAAGTCGTCTTTCCCTGATTTTATGTTTTGCTAACAGATGTATTAGTCTGTTATTTTAATTACATACACTGGTGATAGCATATTAGGCTATAGCAAACATCTCAGTGCAAGCATCTAAAGATGTAATGATTAGGACATGGGTGTAAAATTTTTAAATAAATAGACTTTCTATGATCATATTAACTCCAATCATTCTGGTGAATGCCCTTTGTGTTTTATCTCGGGTAATTTATTTGACATGGCTAACAATATGCTACAACATGTTTATATCTCAGGTATTATCACACTGGGCTTTAGGACATTATTTTGTAAACTAAGGTAATTTAGTAAATATTATATTAGTATAATTTGAAGTTTTGTTAATAAATGTACATGTGACACTTGTTAAGTCTGTAATTTTACTTACATGTATTAATAACGGCTTATTGGAACTATGATGAAACATGAGTTTTATATAGGAAGTGTAAAGTGTACCGGATGTTCAAACATGTTAGAAACTGATGTAATTTATCACGGAACATTAAGCTAGACATGTACACGTTAGTAAAGTGTATTGGATACTCAAACATGTTAGAAACTGATGTAATTTATCACGGAACATTAAGCTAGACATGTACACGTTAGTAAAGTGTATTCGATATTCAAACATGTTAGAAACTGATGTAATTTATCACGGAACATTAAGCTAGACATGTACACGTTAGTAAAGTGTATTGGATATTCAAACATGTTAGAAACTGATGTAATTTATCACGGAACATTAAGTTAGACATGTACACGTTAGTAAAGTGTATTGGATATTCAAACATGTTAGAAACTGATGTAATTTATCACGGAACATTAAGCTAGACATGTACACGTTAGTAAAGTGTATTGGATATTCAAACATGTTAGAAACTGATGTAATTTATCACGGAACATTAAGTTAGACATGTACACGTTAGTAAAGTGTATTGGATACTCAAACATGTTAGAAACTGATGTAATTTATCACGGAACATTAAGCTAGACATGTACACGTTAGTAAAGTGTATTGGATATTCAAACATGTTAGAAACTGATGTAATTTATCACGGAACATTAAGCTAGACATGTACACGTTAGTAAAGTGTATTCGATATTCAAACATACTTGTTAGAAACTGATGTAATTTATCACGGAACATTAAGCTAGACATGTACACGTTAGTAAAGTGTATTGGATATTCAAACATACATGTTAGAAACTGATGTAATTTATCACGGAACATTAAGCTAGACATGTACACGTTAGTAAAGTGTATTGGATATTCAAACATGTTAGAAACTGATGTAATTTATCACGGAACATTAAGTTAGACATGTACACGTTAGTAAAGTGTATTGGATATTCAAACATACATGTTAGAAACTGATGTAATTTATCACGGAACATTAAGCTAGACACTACGTTAGTAAAGTGTATTGGATATTCAAACATGTTAGAAACTGATGTAATTTATCACGGAACATTAAGTTAGACATGTACACGTTAGTAAAGTGTATTGGATATTCAAACATACTTGTTAGAAACTGATGTAATTTATCATGTTTTTAGTCTATATGTAAGTAGTTTCAATCAGAAAGACACAAGTTCTAGACAAAGATTTCACTTATGTGGAGCAGTATGTAATCATTTCTGACAGTCACACTTTATCATGTTTTTAGTCTATATGTAAGTAGTTTCAATCAGAAAGACACAAGTTCTAGACAAAGATTTCACTTATGTGGAGCAGTATGTAATCATTTCTGACAGTCACACTTTATCATGTTTTTAGTCTATATGTAAGTAGTTTCAATCAGAAAGACACAAGTTCTAGACAAAGATTTCTGAAAATATTTATATAAATATAATAATTTTGTTTCTATTAATTAATTTAGATATTTTATTATAAAGATTCTTTAAACGTTAACAGAACAAATCAACTTATGAAGCTAAACATGAGATTTAAATAATCGTTCTTGTCTGGAGGCTATGGGTAAAAGTATGTAAGATTTATTATTAGCTATGATATTGGGCTCTTTCAAATAATAAATAACACGTTTGATAAACCTGACATGTGAGACAGTGTCATAGTAGTCGTGTTACTGATTTAAGGGTTTTACTTTAAACAGCAGGTACATTAAAAACCTACAGCACTATAAAACCATTGTCCTTTCTGACTAAAGTAACACTGTCCTCAGTGAAACTTTATAACAATAACTTTATCTACTCATAGAAATACTGTCAGTCTTTGAAAACATCTGTAACTGAAAACTATAAAGTAACACATGTGAAATGAAATATTTTACCAAGAACTGTCAAACATAATAAAAATTGTAGTTATATAGGTAGATGAATAGTATATTTAACCATAAAGCAAAAACAGTGAAACTGTAAACGTGTATGTTATATTACTATATGATATCCAGATATTTAAATAAACGTCCTTTTCAGGACAGCCATTGTAAAAATTATGTATTCCAAGTCAATTACGAAAGCGAAAATTATATTATAATACTTTAATTGTGTATTAAATCATAAAAATTTAATCAGCTCTCTTTTACAATAATTATAAAAACATATTAAATGTATTTGTGACATATCCACGTACGGAAACACTAGTAATATTGTTAAATGAAAAATATAAACATAATATTGGTGTAGTCCTAGGGGAATATAGTATCACTGTATTATAAACATAATATTGGTGTAGTCCTAGGGGAATATAGTAACACTGTATTATAAACATAATATTGGTGTAGTCCTAGGGGAATATAGTAACACTGTATTATAAACATAATATTGATGTAGTCCTAGGGGAATATGGTAACACTGTATTATAAACATAATACCGGTGTAGTCCTAGGGGAATATAGTATCACAGTATTATAAACAAAATATTGGTGTAGTCCTATGGGAATATAGTAACACTGTATTATAAACATAATATTGGTGTAGTCCTAGGGGAATATAGTAACACTGTATTATAAACATAATATCGGTGTAGTCCTAGGGGAATATAGTATGACTGTATTATAAACATAATATTGGTGTAGTCCTAGGGGAATATAGTAACACTGTATTATAAACATAATATCGGTTTAGTCCTAGGGGAATATAGTAACACTGTATTATAAACATAATATCGGTGTAGTTCTAGTGAAATATAGTAACACTGTATTCTCCAGAAACACCACCTACCTTTTTGAAACACATTTAATACAATTAAATATATTAATAGAAACTATAAAAATAAGACTAGTTAAAATTTGTATACAGTTCCAGAGAAACATAGTAATGCTGTCCGTTTTATCTTTTGTAAAATACACACAAAATACGCCCAGTTTGACCATCCGCCTGCAGAACCTCAGAAACATAATTCACCTGTACAAACACCGAGCATCTTTGTAAAACATATTTAAGGTTTACATGTAAAGGGAAACTGTGAACACAACGTTACGCAAGTTAAATTAAATTATTAATTTTAAGAACTTGAATGTTACTATAAAGTTAATGTAATGTTGATTTATCTGCACTCTCAACATATCAAAACGCCCTCTAGTGACACTTCTCTCCGTTGTAGGGAAACTGTGAACACAACGTTACGCAAGTTAAATTAAATTATTAATTTTAAGAACTTGAATGTTACTATAAAGTTAACGTAATGTTGATTTATCTGCACTCTCAACATATCAAAATGCCCTCTAGTGACACTTCTCTCCGTTGTAGGGAAACTGTGAACACAACGTTACGCAAGTTAAATTAAATTATTAATTTTAAGAACTTGAATGTTACTATAAAGTTAATGTAATGTTGATTTATCTGCACTCTCAACATATCAAAATGCCCTCTAGCACTCTCAACATATCAAATGCCCTCTAGTGACACTTCTCTCCGTTGTAAAAGCAGCTTAGCAACATGCCCCTAGCAACTCTCTGTGAGTTGCATTCAGACTGGAAGTACTTTGCATATTACACAACAGTTATATGGCCATTAGGTGTCAGCTTATTACTTAATACTTATGTAACCGTAAGGGATCGTATTTCGATTTTCACCACCTGACAACCCTCAAATTGAGGTGGCATCCTTCAGACGATGAACAAGATATTAACAAGTACAGATTGTTTTACGTCAACATGACGTAACATTACTGTAAACAAACTGTTCAGATGAAGTAGAGTTAGTCATCCATCTAATCTAGAGATGCGGTAACAGAAGATATAAGAAATGGTTACCACTGTGTGAATCTTTGTAGTACAAAAGACATGGTAACAGAAGATATAAGAACTGGTTACCACTCTCTGAATCTTTATAGTACAAAGACATGGTAACAGAAGATATAAGAACTAGTTACTACTGTCTGAATCTTTATAGTACAAAGACATGGTAACAGAAGATATAAGAACTGGTTACCACTCTCTGAATCTTTATTGTACAAAGACATGGTAATAGAAGATATAAGAACTGGTTACCACTGTCTGAATCTTTATTGTACAAAGACATGGTAACAGAAGATATAATAACTGGTTACCACTGTCTGAATCTTTATAGTACAAAGACATGGTAACAGAAGATATAAGAACTGGTTACCACTCTCTGAATCTTTATATACAAAGACATGGTAACAGAAGATATAAGAACTGGTTACCACTGTCTGAATCTTTATAGTACAAAGACATGGTAACAGAAGATATAAGAACTGGTTACCACTGTCTGAATCTTTATTGTACAAAGACATGGTAACAGAAGATATAATAACTTGTTACCACTGTCTGAATCTTTATAGTACAAAGACATGGTAACAGAAGATATAAGAACTGGTTACCACTCTCTGAATCTTTATAGTACAAAGACATGGTAACAGAAGATACAAGAACTGGTTACCACTGTCTGAATCTTTATAGTACAAAGACATGGTAATAGAAGATATAAGAACTGGTTACCACTGTCTGAATCTTTATTGTACAAAGACATGGTAACAGAAGATATAATAACTGGTTACCACTGTCTGAATCTTTATAGTACAAAGACATGGTAACAGAAGATATAAGAACTGGTTACCACTGTCTGAATCTTTATAGTACAAAGACATGGTAATGGAAGATTTGAGAACTGGTTACCACTGTCTGAATCTTTATAGTACAAAGACATTGTAACAGAAGATATAAGAACTGGTTATTACTCTCTGAATCTTTATTTTACAAAGACATGGTGACAGTTGTTACTCAGAAAACACAATAATCCATCTGACATCGTAGTTAACCACAAGTAACCTTCAAAATGTCTCATGCTGTGACAGATTGTAAAAAACGTTAACTACCCTTACGTCGTGGTTATCCCTATGTAACATTTGATTACATTTGTTTCATTCAAAGACTTTTGCGCAAACGTACTCAAAACATTATCTTCGCTTATCTTTATTAATTTTAAACCAATGCACTAGACTGAAGGCAAGAAGTCAACACAAACCATTACTATTATATGGTCTTAAAATTCGACAACTGGACACTAGCCACGAACTCACAGATTTATAGTCTGACCACACTAGCCACTAAGCTCTGTCTTGCCATTAGTCGAAAATAGCTGTTTAACGAATGTTTTGTACAAACACTGTGAAACTGTACTTACATTCGCAGACAGAAATACCTCAAACATTAGAATAATGACCTATATAAATGAACCAAATATCGTACATAAAATAAGTTTTGGTATTTCTATAGAATGCGGTAATACAACTGTTACGCTACCTCAAGAAAGGCGGAACAATATCCACCGAATGACCCCGTAAATAAAACACGTCGGTAACTTTTTACTGTGACGTGAGAAACATTCCGCCGTCTCACCACCGAAACAAAGAAAACTTAAGGTATGAATAATGAACACTATTGTCGAGAGTGAGTTCATGTGTAACAACGTAACTAGATGAACATGGTAACTGTGTTTGATATAATTATTAATGGTCAGTTTACGTGTAACTGTAGTGGTAACGATGTCCGAAACCTAATTTGTCGAGGCGGCCCGGCATGGAGAGGTGGTTAAGGAACTAGACTCGTAATCTGAGGGTCGCGGGTTCGAATCCCCGTCGCACCAAACATGCTCGCCCGTTTAGCCGTGGAGATGTTGTAATGTAACGGTCAATCCCATTATTCGTTGATAAAAGAGTTGGCGGTAGGTGATGATGACTAGCTGCCTTCTCTCTGATCTTACACTGCTACATTAGGGATGGATAGTGCATATAGCCCTGGTGTAGCTTTGCATGAAATTCAGAACAAAACAAACTAAAATATGTCAAGACATTGTTTTAGGAATAACAACGTATTGAATCCCACTTGTTAGAACATTAACTTCACGACTAATGATTTGTATAATATCTCTTGACGACACTTATTTTAGAAGTAACTTGGGACGTTAGCTATAACCAGGATTATTACTGATTATTATAGCCGCTAGGGGGCTGTGTTGTCGTTCTTCCAGTATACTGCTAGTAATAAGTCGTTATTTAGAGAGTACAAGTGTCGCTTACGTTGAAGAGGTCGTTATTTACAGAGTACAAGTGTCGCTTACGTTGAAGAGGTCGTTATTTACAGAGTACAAGTGTCGCTTACGTTGAAGAGGGGGCATCTTCAGATCGTCATTGAACATTATGGAAGCTTCTTGTAATTGCGTTTAAATAGTTTGGGCTTGGCATGGCCAAGCGCGTAAGGCGTGTGACTCGTAATCCGAGGGTCGCGGGTTCGCGCCCGCGTCGCGCTAAATATGCTCGCCCTCCCAGCCGTGGGGGTATATAATGTTACGGTCAATCCCACTATACGTTGGTAAAAGAGTAGCCCAAGAGTTGGTGGTGGGTGGTGATGACTAGCTGCCTTCCCTCTAGTCTTACACTGCTAAATTAGGGACGGCTAGCACAGATAGCCCTCGAGTAGCTTTGTGCGAAGTTCTAAAACAAACAAACAAGCGTTTAAATAATAAATATTTAAATGACACCTTTGTTCATTTATGAAAAGAATCCTAAAATTTTGACAAATTTAGAAAGAAAACTCGATAAAACATTATTAGGTCACGTAGTCTTGTTTCGTTGTTAGTTTTAGAACAAAATCACTTTAGGCTATCTGCCGTGTCCATTGCGAGGGTTCGAAACCTGAATTTTAGTTTTGTCGGTCATACACTTACCACTATTCCTCTGAGGGACAAGGTCACATTTTTACGCGAACATACAAACTGTCATACGGCGTTATAATACCAGCGCCGTCTACCGGTATTGTCATTAACTACTTTCATTATGTTCAATAGCCAAAGAGGACAAGCTAAAAGAACTGGAACTAACATCCATGTTAACAAGAAATTATGTTATTTACAACTAAAAAAGGAAACTTGTGTTTTTACTTCTTTTATAATGGATGAATAATGTTCATTATGTTCATTTGTTATTGAACACAAAACTGCAGAATGGGCTATCTGTGCTTGAGCTCATTATGGGTTTGAAAACATAATTTATAGCGTTCTAAATATTTAGGCTTACCGCTGAGCTTCTTAAGGTCTAGAAATGATTGAAACATTTACAGCACACAAACAACCTGTTTAGGAAATGCTGTTAACTCATTAGAAATCTCTACATGGTTTTTTTTATTATTATATTCGAAAAGAATTACCCTTCCTATTTTCAGTGGAATCTTTCTCGTCAGTTGACCTATTAAAACGTGTTTGTTTTTTAACCCAAATTTATAATATCTATCCTAAAACTAATATGTGGTGACATCTATCGACAACTAATACAGCCATTAACTATTAATAACGAAGCTTTAACTATTAATTACACTGGTTCTATCCTATCTTAATTGGTAATGTTGAAAGCTTCCTTAACAATAAAATGTTATGTCATTTAATTTATATTTATTCTTCACCATCTTACACAATAAAATTTGACAATTAAATCATCATTATCACTAGATGGCAGCACTATCTTATATATTCTAATATTTGTCTGGTTTGAAATAAATGATTTTTTGCGTAAAATTAATAAATAGTTGATCCAATGTAAACGTTGTTTACAGGTTTTAACACCGAAATGTTTATTGAAGTAATATATTTTTTAGACAGAAAAAGCTCGGCTTAATCATGTTGCTTACATTTTAAATTTATTTTCGAGATCTCTAATTTTGAAAATATTTCACTGTCACAGTTTCAGCGTAGAAATCATAAACGTGGTTAAAACTTTCCCTCATATGCATCTAACTCTTTTCGTTATCCTTCCTCCTCTCACTTATTTTCCTTCACAGTTTCACCCTAATGTTTAATCTTTATTTCAGTAATTATTAAACAAAGAAACATGGGCTCTAAGAAGAAACTTAAAATTATTTAAAAGTTTAGTTTTTAAAACTGATTTAATCTCCCACTACTGGCGATCCTCTCCCAGCACGTGTAACATTTTCTCTTATTTCATTTTCCGTGACAGAACTTCAAAATGATTTAGAATATTTTCGCCCCCGCCCAGAGGTGTAGTGGATTCGGAACACGTGAGCATGACGTACCTGCATTTTATTTTATCAGCCGGAACTACGTACCGCCACGACTTCGAAATTTATTGATTTCGCCCTCTAATCAATCATACCTTTTTTTTACATATTTTGTCATTTTTGGTTCATTTTATTAACGCTATTAGGTTTGATTGTTTGTTTCTTTGTTTTCAAGTTATTCATGAAAACACATTCTAATTGCTGTGAGTTTCGTTTTAATATGCTACAAATATCTGGTTTGAAACTTTTATTTTCTCACTAGTGTCTTGTATTTGTAATAAGTATGGAATATACGTATATATGTAGATGTTTGTTTCTTTGCTTGCGCGCAAACCTACACGAGAGATGTCTGCGCTAGCCGTCCCTATCGCTGCAGTGAAAGAGTAGTCATCGTCACCTACTACCAACTTTTGTGCTAGTCACTTACCAACAAATAGTGGGATTGAACGTCATATTATGACACCCCTAGATTGAAAGGGCGAATGTGTTTGGCGGGACGAAGATTTGAACGTAAAATATACGTGTGAGGAAGTAGTAATGTTATAGAATAAATGTGTGTAAGAAAGTATTATTAATTATAGAATACAGTGTGTATGGAAGTAGTAATGGTTATAGAATATAGTGTGTAAGGAAGTAGTAATGGTTATAGAATATAGTGTGTAAGGAAGTAGTAATGGTTATAGAATATAGTGTGTAAGGAAGTAGTAATGGCTATAGAATATAGTGTGTAAGGAAGTAGTAATGGTTATAGAATATAGTGTGTAAGGAAGTAGTAATGGTTATAAAATATAGTGTGTAAGGAAGTAGTAATGGGTATAGAATATAATGTAAGGAAGTAGTAATGGTTATAGAATATAGTATGTAAGGAAAGAGCAATGGTTATAGAATATATAGTGTGTAAGAAGTAGTAATGGTTATAGAATATAGTGTGTAAGGAAGTAGTAATGGTTATAGAATATAGTGTGTAAGGAAGTAGTAATAATTATAGAATAGAGTGTGTAAGGAAGTAGAAATGGTTATAGAATATAGTGTGTAAGGAAGTAGTAATGGTTATAGAATATAGTGTGTAAGGAAGTAGTTATGGTTATAGAATATAGTGTGTAAGGAAGTAGTAATGGTTATAGAATATAGTGTGTAAGGAAGTATTAATGGTTATAGAATATAGTGTATAAGGAAGTAGTAATGATTATAGAATATATAGTGTAAGAGAAGTAGTAATGGGTATAGAATATAATGTGTAAGGAAGGAGTAATGGTTATAGAATATAGTGTGTAAGGAAGTAGTAATGGTTATAGAATATAGTGTGTAAGGAAGTAGCAATTGTTATAGAATATAGTGTGTAAGGAAGTAGTAATGGTTATAGAATATAGTGTGTAAGGAGGAAGTAGTAATGGTTATAGAATATAGAGTGTAAGGAAGTAGTAATGGTTATAGAATATAGTGTGTAAGGAAGTAGTAATGGTTATAGAATATAGTGTGTGTAGAGGAAGGAGTAATGGTTATAGAATATAGTGTGTAAGGAAGGAGTAATGGTTATAGAATATAGTGTGTAAGGAAGTAGTAATGGTTATAGAATATAGTGTGTAAGGAAGTAGTAATGGTTATAGAATATAATGTGTAAGGAAGTAGCAATGGTTATAGAATATAGTGTGTAAGGAAGAACAATGGTTATAGCATATAATGTAGCGTAAGGAAGTAGTAATGGGTTATAGAATATAAGTAATGTAAGGAAGTAGTAATGGTTATAGAATATAGTGTGTAAGGAAAGAAAACAATGGTTATAGAATATAAGTGTGTGTAAGGAAGTAGTAATGGTTATAGAATATAGTGTGTAAGGAAGTAGTAATGGTTATAGAATATAGTGTGTAAGGAAGTAGTAATGGTTATAGCATATAGTGTGTAAGGAAGTAGTAATGGTTATAGAATATAGTGTGTAAGGAAGGAGTATTGGTTATAGAATATAGTGTGTAAGGAAGTAGTAATGGTTATAGAATATAGTGTGTAAGGAAGTAGTAATGGTTATAGAATATAGTGTGTAAGGAAGGAGCAATGGTTATAGAATATAGTGTGTAAGGAAGTAGTAATGGTTATAGAATATAGTGTGTGTAAGGAAGTAGTAATGGTTATAGAATATAAAGCGTGTAGGAAGTAGTAATAGTATTTATACATATATAGTGTGTAAGAAGTAGTAATGGTTATAGAATATAGTAATGTAAGGAAGGAGTATTAATTTATAGAATATAGTGTGTAATGAAGTAGTAATGGTTATAGAAATATAGTGTGTAAGGAAGTAGTAATGGTTATAGAATATAGTGTGTAAGGAAGTAGTAATGGTTATAGAATATAGTGTGTAAGGAAGTAGTAATGGTTATAGAATATAGTGTGTAAGGAAGGAGTAATGGTTATAGAATATAGTGTGTAAGGAAGTAGTAATGGTTATGGAAGATATGTCAACAGAGAAAGTTTCATAGAAATGTGGAGGAACAACACAATTCAGTTTTGTTTATATTTTTGTTTCAAAATATTTGATAATTTTGTTATTGTTTGTTTATCTGTGCAGTCTTGTGTCGTGTGAGTAGTCGGTAAGCTAGTAAGTGTCGGTCAGGGTTTTTAACCGTACGACAGTTTAACAAACACCAGGACAATGACCTACTAGCTACCAATAACGAGAAAGTAAAATCACAATATAGGTTACGTGCGGATATTACCAAGATAACGCCCTTAGTAACTACGGATAATCATCACACGTGCTTATTGTGGATTGGCCAACCAATGTTTCTTTAAAGTAATGTTACATGAACATTTAAGATTTACAGTATACAAGTCTCGAACATGTAAAAGTTAACAAGTCTCGAACATTTAGGAGTTACACTATTCAAGTCTCGAACATTTAAGAGTTATAGCATTCAAGTCTCTTAACATTTAGGAGTTACAGCATTCAAGTCTGGAACATTTAGGAGTTACAGTATTTGAGTTCTAAACTTTTAGGGGTTACGGTATTCAAGTCCTGAACTTTTAAGAGTTACATTATTTGAGTCTCGAACATTTAAGAGTTACAGCATTCAATTCTGGAACGTTAATGATTTACAGTATCCAAGTCGTGAACTTTAAGGGGTTACAATTTCTATTTGTTACGGTTATATCTTTTGCTTGTTATGTCCGGTTTTTTGTCTAGTTTTCTTCCCGACAGTGATTATTTAGGATATTTCTTTGATACGAAGTTTACAAATAGAAGATTATAGAAATATGGTTCCAGTGACTTACTAATTACACTTATAATACACACTGTTTCTCAATGTTCAGTTTTTAGTGTTGATGTTTATTGTTACTGCACTGGAGAAGATAACACGTAACGATATGACTGATGTTTCAAACACTATATTATTAATATGCCCACTACAGAAAGTTAATCACACATTATACAAACGATGTTCCACGTTTCGCACTGCCATAGAAAATGCACTCCAGTGGCACGGCAGCATGTCTACAGACTTGCAACGTTAAAAACCGGGTTTCGATTCCGTTGTGGGCAGAGCACAGATAGCCCATTGTGTAACTTTGTGGTTAATCCAACACAACAACAACAGCAGCCATAGAATATCTTACGTTCGTACTCACTTATAATACCTATTACTGTTATAAACGATTTTTATTATCGTAATTTATATGTTAGATAGGAGGCGGATGACATTAAGACAGACCTAGAAAGTTATAAGTTGTCGTTAAATGTTTTACTAACTTTTAAATATTGATTATATATAGAAACTTGCAGAAGATAGTTGAGGAAGTTAGAGTTGTTTGAAGAAGGTAAATTATCGAATCAGTCATGAGCTTTTTTGAAGTAGTTTTATCGATGTTTGCTTTATCTACTTCGTACAAGTGTGTTTATTTTTCGTTGTTATTTACTTTGTACAAGTGTTTATTTTTTGTTGTTATTTACTTCATTACAAGTGTGTTTATTTTTCGTTGTTATTTACTTCGTACAAGTGTGTCTATTTTTCGTTGTTATTTACTTCATTACAAGTGTGTTTATTTTTTAGTTGTTATTTACTTCGTACAAGTGTGTATTATATTTTTGTTGTTATTCACTTCTATTACAAGTGTGTTTAATTTTCGTTGTTATTTACTTCAATTACAAGTGTGTTTATTTTTCGTTGTTATTTACTTCGTACAAGTGTGTTTATTTTTCGTTGTTATTTTCTTCGTACAAGTGTGTTTATTTTTCGTTGTTATTTATTTTGTACAAGTGTGTGTATTTTTCGTTGTTATTCCCTTCGTACAAGTGTGTTTATTTTTCGTTGTTATTTATTTTGTACAAGTGTGTGTATTTTTCGTTGTTATTCCCTTCGTACAAGTGTGTTTATTTTTTGTTGTTATTTACTTCGTACAAGTGTGTTTATGTTTTGTTGATCTAAGTTTTGTTAATATTATTCAAACTTTTAGCAAAGATAAAATAAAGGTAAGTTAGTTTTGTGTGAACTTGGCGTTAAATTATTTTCACCATATATCTTAAAATAACCCGTCAAGGAAAGGTGAGTTTTCAAAGTTACGTACTAATTCGCCCATTTCCACTGTAACACTTTAATACGATGAACAGTGCGGTCATTTGTAGACCAGACTTTCTGTTGGTGTTCCACTGTATCCAAGACCTTTTTCACACAAACAAAATACCTAGTGGACTGGACAGAGGTGTGGTCATATAGGATTGCTGTGATGCCAGTTTCTTCGGCCACTGTTTTTTTATTTTATCGGGATTTGAAAACTAACTTGAAGCCAAATGTTCACAACTATCTTGTATTAGCCCCTGAAATAAATAGCTATTTGGAGAATACATAAGCTATGGGTTTACTGTCAGTAATAAAATATGATACACGAATTTCATTGTTAGTTTAAAATGTTCAGGAAATGCCAGTCTTTGTATCAAGATTTAGGACTAAAACAATTGTGAACGATGACAAAACATAGATGATACTTGTACGCTTGTTAAACGGTTAATACAAAGTTGTATTCAAAACAAATCCAAGTCGTCTCCAAACTTTACTGTCTGAAAATGGATTTGTTGTTTGTTTTTGAATTTCGCGCAAAGCTACACGAGGGCTATCTGCGCTAGCCGTCCCTAATTTAGCAGTGTAGGACTAGAGGGAAGGCTAGTCATCACCACCCACCGTCAACTCTGGGGCTACTCTTTTACCAACGAATAGTGGGATTGACCGTGCCATTATAACGCACCCGTGGTTAAAAGGTCGAGCATGTTTGGTGTGAAGAACGCGCGACTCTCGGATTACGAGTAGAACAACTTAACTCACCTGGCCATGCCGGGCCCAAATGAGTTTCTCGTCTCGAAGTTCGAACTTGCCACTGCAAGAAGTCGACTTAGATTTAATTATTTCATTAAATAAAACTTACCTCGTTAATTCAAAATAATAAAAACAGTCAATAATTTGTTTAATTATTTTTGCAATGAACTTTGGGTTTTTGTGTTTCTATAAGATTTTTTTAAGTGAGGGTCCACAAAATGTTCGAATAAGATCTGTAGTTGGTGTGAATAACTCACACTAATATCAATATGTGCTCCAACTTTACAATTTGATCACTTTAAAACATTGCCTACAGTCTATCAATAATAATTGTTCGTTCTTTGTTCAAACAATCGTAAAACGTGGACAGTTGTTTAATAAGATACTGTTTCCAGTGGAATATTTCCACATAAGTTATTAGTTGTTCATTTTATAAAACCTATAAATACAAAACTTCATTTGTGTTATAAATAATGAAAATAAACAGACTTTATTTACTTAGTTATTTACACACAGAAGAATCAAATCACAAGGATTGAACCTGTTAGAAATTTTGTCGTAAGTAAGTTGGTTTCAAGTTGTCTGCAGCAGGTTTAGTGCGTGGGGTGGGGCTGATGGGGCCAAACGTCATGCGGGGATTAATTCCATATCGTCGGAGATAACCCTGGTAGTTGTTGTTTTCTAAATCAGGCTTATAACCAGGAGGTGCGTCAAACACTTGTACAAACGGTTGATTTAAAGATGCCAGAAGAGGGCGCAGTAACAAAGTCATCAACAGGAAACGAAGCAGAAAATAGGAGTGCTAGACGAAAGGACAAAAATCTGTTTCAAAAGTCATGTTAGTTGGCACGTGACAAAGAACGTTTGGACTTTTTAGGACAGAATAACAATATGGCGTCTTTTCAGCAAGTTTCCATTTTGTACAGGGAAACGTTTTAAATTGAATAACAGAAAATTATTTCAATGATCTTATTACAAGTGTATTACTTTATATCAAAATAATAAAAATAGTATGTAATGTATAACTGGAAAACAAGTATCATTACGTTAGCAGTTTTGCTTTAATAGTGTATAGTGCTGTCATCTCTTAACAAAAACTGGAAATAAATAACATTTCTCTAATTATAATAATGATATTCTGGTACGAATATTTCAGAGTTTCGTGGGATCACCACTGTTTTTATTTTTGTGCCAGAACTTTAGTAGCGTCATTAAAAATCTGTCCGTGTAGGAAATTGTAAATACAGTAATGGAAATAATTATGGAAAGATGAAAGTAGTAATTGTTAGAAAAAAACACAAGTTATTTTTGTTGTTGTAGTTATTTTAAACTGCTAATCGAAAGGAAGGAAGCTAGCCAGCAAAAAAAGCCTACCATCCATGTTAAGTGATTGACTGTTGTATCTATAACGCGCTCACAGCTTAAAATCGGTGTAACACAGATTCAAGCCGCTGCTCCAGCTCTTAAACAAAATACGTATCAGGACGTGAATAAGTAGTAGAATGCATTAGTTTTTGTGTGGGAGACATTTCAATAGTTATTTACAGTTTATCAGCACACCACTGTAAAATAATATTCCATGTTATCCCTGTAATCCAGTTAAGTTGTTTAATTGTCTTTTGAATTTTCCAGTTACTGCACGCAGCTTCGAGAATGTTCATATCGAAACTTTATGAAAACAATTCATGATTGTAATATCCTTGATTAGGACTCAGAAAGACTCTGTGATATCTAAACAACGGTTAATCGAATATCACTGTAAGTCTGTAAACTGGTTCACCGGCGGGCTCATTGTCGCAAGTGTTCTATCAACCTTTTTATTTTCACTGTATTATTTTGTATGAATCATATTCCTGAGGCAGTAGGATGATAGATCAGAATCTACTGGTACATGGCAGCAGTCAAGGTGCCATGAATTTTGTGTACTTCGTATGTAAACGTTTCGTGTTTTTGGTGTTAGCAATCTTAATTAGTTGACAGAGATTCGCATATTAACGTTTCATTCCTCATTCTTTATATTATGTTGTCGATGGTCAACCTTTGTTCGCGCTCGGCCATCCATAAAAAACAATCATCCCGATCATCTCAGTTTGTTGATAAGACTGACACTTGGCTAACTTGATATAATCATCACCCAGCGATGACCAGTATAATCTGAGAAGTATGTAGCTAATATTTATTAAATATGATACAAAGGCTGAGGGTCTCAAATTAATCAATTGGTAAACTTTTGATTAACGTGGGTCAAAGGTCAGGGCCAACCTAAAGGTCTAGCTCTTTTGTAATAATGATAGCAAAGTGAGAATTCGAAAAGCACCCAAAACTTGATAACGGGTGTGAAAAGAAAGAAGTTTGACACCAAAACACGGTACTCTTGAAACACCCTTGTAGTTTCAGAACATGTCTGCAACATTACATGTTATAAATATCATACAGTTGAAACACCCTTGTAGTTTCAGAACATGTTTGCAACATTACATGTTATAAATATCATACAGTTAAAACACCCTTGTAGTTTCAGAACATGTCTGCAACATTACATGTTATAAATATCATACAGTTGAAACACCCTTGTAGTTTCAGAACATCTTTGCAACATTACATGTTATAAATATCATACAGTTAAAACACCCTTGTAGTTTCAGAACATGTCTGCAACATTACATGTTATAAATATCATACAGTTAAAACACCCTTGTAGTTTCAGAATATGTCTGCAACATTACATGTTATAAATATCATACAGTTAAAGAAAGCACGTCTGAACCTTCAAGTTGGAATACGCTAGCAATGTTATCATTTCTCTCTGGGTTAAACAGCCTCGTCCGAACCTTCAAGTTGGAATACGCTAGCAATGTTATCATTTCTCTCTGTGTTAAACAGCCTCGTCTGAACCTTCAAGTTGGAACACCCTTGTAAACCTGATCCGCCTACAAGTAAAATGAAATTAGTCACAGAGTGAACAAAGCTACGATGGTCGTGATTCATTTTGATGTAAAAGGAAAACAAAACCTGCTCTCTGGTCAACATGTTTCTGTCGCTAGTGTGCAAAGTTTTAAAATAGATTTCTAAATCGAAGTTTCTCATGCAAGCTCAGAATTTGTGCTTTAGCTGAAATATTACAAATTTGTGATAAAATATTATGTAATAACACACGTACATATCACAAGAATATAACTTTTACAGTAAGACATGGATGTTTGTGTTTACTTATAGCAAAGACACATCTGCTGAGTACTAGCGGGGTACGACATGGATGTTACACGTCTGTAAAACAAACGTTTACAGCAAGACATGCCATACACCTGTAAAACAAACTTTTACAGTGAGATGTGGGTGTCACACTCTTGTAAAACAAACGTTTACAGTGAGATGTGGGTGTCACACTCCTGTAAAACAAACGTTTACAGTAAGACATGCCATACACCTGTAAAACAAACTTTTACAGTGAGATGTGAATGTTACACTCCTGTAAAACAAACGTTTACAGTAAGACATGCCATACACCTGTAAAACAAACTTTTACAGTGAGATGTGGATGTCACACTCCTGTAAAACAAACGTTTACAGTAAGACATGCCATACACCTGCAAAACAAACTTTTACAGTGAGATGTGGATGTCACACTCTTGTAAAACAAACTTTTACAGTGAGATGTGGATGTCACACTCTTGTAAAACAAACGTTTACAGTAAGATGTGGATGTCACACTCCTGTAAAAAAACGTTTACAGTAAGACATGTCATACACCTGTAAAACAAACTTTTACAGTGAGATGTGGATGTCACACTCCTGTAAAACAAACGTTTACAGTAAGACATGCCATACACCTGCAAAACAAACTTTTACAGTGAGATGTGGATGTCACACTCTTGTAAAACAAACTTTTACAGTGAGATGTGGGTGTCACACTCTTGTAAAACAAACGTTTACAGTAAGACATGTCATACACCTGCAAAACAAACTTTTACAGTGAGATGTGGATGTCACACTCCTGTAAAACAAACGTTTACAGTAAGACATGCCATACACCTGCAAAACAAACTTTTACAGTGAGATGTGGATGTCACACTCTTGCAAAACAAACTTTTACAGTGAGTTGTGGGTGTCACACTCTTATAAAACAAACTTTTACAGTGAGATGTGGATGTCACACTCTTGTAAAACAAACTTTTACAGTGAGATGTGGGTGTCACACTCTTGTAAAACAAACGTTTACAGTGAGATGTGGGTGTCACACTCTTGTAAAACAAACTTTTACAGTGAGATGTGGGTGTCACAACATTCGTTGAAGGAAAGTTTGTGGTTTATGTTAGTCTAATCAAAACGTCTAGAGTGATGTTTAAAGCCATTTCATTGTCGCGCATGCTTTAAGTTTATTTGTTACAAAGACACGCAATGGACTAGACTCCAAGTTATAGTCTTCCAACTTACCACTCAGTCAGCTGGTGGTTCCATATTTCATGAATAAAAGTACGAATCTTGCAAGCTATTACTACGTCATATTTTTCTAGTCAAACAATAACTATTGTATTCCCAACTAACAAATCAAAACTCTCGTAAGAGTGTTCTATTACTACGTCATATTCTTCTAGTCAACAAATAACTATTGTATTCCCTACTAACAAATCAAAACTCTCGTAAGAGTGTTCTATTACTACGTCATATTCTTCTAGTCAACAAATAACTATTGTATTCCCTACTAACAAATCAAAACTCTCGTAACAGTGTTCTATTACTACGTCATATTCTTCTAGTCAACAAATAACTATTGTATTCCCTACTAACAAATCAAAACTCTTGTAAGAGTGTTCTATTACTACGTCATATTCTTCTAGTCAACAAATAACTATTGTATTCCCTACTAACAAATCAAAACTCTCGTAAGAGTGTTCTATTACTACGTCATATTCTTCTAGTCAACAAATAACTATTGTATTCCAAACTAACAAATCAAAACTCTCGTAAGAGTGTTCTATTACTACGTCATATTCTTCTAGTCAACAAATAACTATTGTATTCCCTACTAACAAATCAAAACTCTCGTAAGAGTGTTCTATTACTACGTCATATTCTTCTAGTCAACAAATAACTATTGTATTCCAAACTAACAAATCAAAACTCTCGTAAGAGTGTTCTATTACTACGTCATATTCTTCTAGTCAACAAATAACTATTGTATTCCCTACTAACAAATCAAAACTCTCGTAAGAGTGTTCAGAGATTCTTACCTTAATGACCATATCTAATGTTTCGTGATGAGCTTACCCTGGCGACGAAATCTTTATTATCCCAAACGTCGGAACCAAATATATTAATTTTCCTATTTTTTGTAAAAACCTGTCTCTCACTTACTGTCTTTTTAAACACTTAATTTTTCTCCGTGTTTTAAATTCTGTAATTTTTAAACACGTATTTGGTGCAATACATTACGTACACGCCATCTGGTATCGTATGCGAAGGTCTGTCTATAAAACTCATCCCCAATGTTCCACAGTGATGACGTCACATCAGCTTTTCCCTTTCTAAACAGATATGAATGTAGGAAGATTTAGAAATCCAGGTTTTCGGGTCAGACGGATGTCACGAAGACGAGAAGGTGAAGTCCTGACATTAAAGAAACTATTACAATACAGTATGTCAGCTCTCTCACGTGAGTTTGTTTATGAGTGTGAAATCCGTGAAGTCCCTGTTGGGGTTTCTTCTAGAAAAAAAAAAAACTACGTTACCATATTTCATCAAATTCGTGGGAAGGGTAAGGATCAGATTGAGAACGTTTCCCTGGTACATACATCACACAAGATACAAGAACACTGGTACATTATCTCTATGTTACAATAACACAAGTTAATCTTACAATGTGGAGTCCATATTAAAACAACACAGGATGATCTTATACTGTTGAGTCCACGTACAACAACACAGGATGATCTTACATTATGGAGTCCATGTTACAACAACACAAGATGATCTTATATTGTTGAGTCCACGTACAACAACACAAGATGATCTTATATTGTTGAGTCCACGTTACAACAACATAAGATGATTTTATATTGTTCAGTCCACGTTACAACAACATAAGATGATTTTATATTGTTCAGTCCACATTACAACAACACAAGATGATCTTATACTATTGAGTCCACGTACAACAACACAAGATGATCTTATATTGTTGAGTCCACGTACAACAACAGAAGAAGATCTTATACTGTTGAGTCCACGTACAACAACACAAGATGATCTTATACTGTTGAGTCCACGTTACAACAACACAAGATGATCTTATACTGTTGAGTCCACGTTACAACAACACAAGATGATCTTATACTGTTGAGTCCACGTACAACAACACAAGATGATCTTATACTGTTGAGTCCACGTACAACAACACAAGATGATCTTATACTGTTGAGTCCACGTTACAACAACACAAGATGATCTTATACTGTTGAGTCCACGTACAACAACACAAGATGATCTTATATTGTTGAGTCCACGTTAAAACAACACAAGACGATCTTATATTGTTGAGTCCACGTTACACCAACACAGGATGATCTTATATTGTTAAGTCTACGTTACAACAACACAGGATGATCTTATATTGTTGAGTCCACGTACAACAACACAAGATGATCTTATACTGTTGAGTCCACGTACAACAACACAAGATGATTTTATATTGTTGAGTCTACGTTACAACAACATAAGATGATCTTATACTGTTGAGTCCACGTACAACAACACAAGATGATCTTATACTGTTGAGCCCACGTACAACAACACAAGATGATCTTATATTGTTGAGTCCACGTTACAAGAACACAAGATGATCTTATACTGTTGAGTCCACGTACAACAACACAAGATGATCTTATACTGTTGAGTCCACGTACAACAACACAAGATTATCTTATACTGTTGAGTCCACTTTACAACAACACAAGATGATCTTATACTGTTGAGTCCACGTACAACAACACAAGATGATCTTATATTGTTGAGTCCACGTACAACAACACAAGATGATCTTATACTGTTGAGTCCACGTTACAACAACACAGGATGATCTTATATTGTTGAGTCTACGTTACAACAACATAAGATGATCTTATACTGTTGAGTCCACGTACAACAACACAAGATGATCTTATACTGTTGAGTCCACGTTACAACAACAAAAGATGATCTTATACTGTTGAGTCCACGTTACAACAGCAAAAGATTATGTTATATGTTATATTGTTGAGTCCACGTTACAACAACACAAGATTATCTTATATTGTTGAGTCCATGTTACATCAACACAAGATTACGTCATATGTTATATTGTTGAGTTCACATTACAACAACATAAGACCATCTTATATTGTTGAGTCCACTTTACAACAACACAAGATGATCTTATACTGTTGAGTCCACGTTACAACAACAAAAGATGATCTTATACTGTTGAGTCCACGTTACAACAACACAGGATGATCTTATATTGTTGAGTCTACGTTACAACAACATAAGATGATCTTATATTGTTGAGTCCACGTACAACAACACAATATGATCTTATACTGTTGAGTCCACGTTACAAGAACACAAGATAATCTTATACTGTTGAGTCCACTTTACAACAACACAAGATGATCTTATACTGTTGAGTCCACGTACAACAACACAAGATGATCTTATACTGTTGAGTCCACGTACAACAACACAAGATGATCTTATATTGTTGAGTCCACGTACAACAACACAAGATGATCTTATACTGTTGAGTCCACGTTACAACAACACAGGATGATCTTATATTGTTGAGTCTACGTTACAACAACATAAGATGATCTTATACTGTTGAGTCCACGTACAACAACACAAGATGATCTTATACTGTTGAGTCCACGTTTCAAGAACACAAGATGATCTTATACTGTTGAGTCCACGTACAACAACACAAGATGATCTTATACTGTTGAGTCCACGTTACAACAACAAAAGATGATCTTATACTGTTGAGTCCACGTTACAACAGCAAAAGATTATGTTATATGTTATATTGTTGAGTCCACGTTACAACAACACAAGATTATCTTATATTGTTGAGTCCATGTTACATCAACACAAGATTACGTCATATGTTATATTGTTGAGTTCACATTACAACAACATAAGACCATCTTATATTGTTGAGTCAACTTTACAACAACAGAAGATGATCTTATACTGTTGAGTCCACGTTACAACAACAAAAGATGATCTTATACTGTTGAGTCCACGTTACAACAACACAGGATGATCTTATATTGTTGAGTCTACGTTACAACAACATAAGATGATCTTATATTGTTGAGTCCACGTACAACAACACAAGATGATCTTATACTGTTGAGTCCACGTTACAAGAACACAAGATGATCTTATACTGTTGAGTCCACGTACAACAACACAAGATGATCTTATACTGTTGAGTCCACGTTACAACAACAAAAGATTATGTTATATGTTATATTGTTGAGTCCACGTTACAACAACACAAGATGATTTTATATTGTTGAGTCCACGATACAACACAAGATGATTTTATATTGTTGAGTCCACGATACAACACAAGATGATCTTATATTTAGTCCATAATACAACAACACAAGATTATCTTATATTGTTGAGTCCATGTTACATCAACACAAGATTATGTCATATGTTATATTGTTGAGTTCACATTACAACAACATAAGACCATCTTATATTGTTGAGTCCACTTTACAACAACACAAGATGATCTTATACTGTTGAGTCCACGTACAACAACACAAGATGATCTTATACTGTTGAGTCCACGTACAACAACACAGGATGATCTTATACTGTTGAGTCCACGTACAACAACACAAGATGATCTTATATTGTTGAGTCCACGTACAACAACACAAGATGATCTTATATTGTTGAGTCTACATTACAACAACACAAGATGATCTTATACTGTTGAGTCCACGTTACAACAACACAGGATGATCTTATATTGTTGAGTCTACGTTACAACAACATAAGATGATCTTATACTGTTGAGTCCACGTACAACAACACAAGATGATCTTATACTGTTGAGTCCACGTTACAAGAACACAAGATGATCTTATACTGTTGAGTCCACGTACAACAACACAAGATGATCTTATACTGTTGAGTCCACGTTACAACAACAAAAGATGATCTTATACTGTTGAGTCCACGTTACAACAGCAAAAGATTATGTTATATGTTATATTGTTGAGTCCACGTTACAACAACACAAGATTATCTTATATTGTTGAGTCCATGTTACATCAACACAAGATTACGTCATATGTTATATTGTTGAGTTCACATTACAACAACATAAGACCATCTTATATTGTTGAGTCCACTTTACAACAACACAAGATGATCTTATACTGTTGAGTCAACGGTACAACAACAAAAGATGATCTTATACTGTTGAGTCCACGTTACAACAACACAGGATGATCTTATATTGTTGAGTCTACGTTACAACAACATAAGATGATCTTATATTGTTGAGTCCACGTACAACAACACAATATGATCTTATACTGTTGAGTCCACGTTACAACAACAAAAGATGATCTTATACTGTTGAGTCCACGTTACAACAACAAAAGATTATGTTATATGTTATATTGTTGAGTCCACGTTACAACAACAAAAGATTATGTTATATGTTATATTGTTGAGTCCACGTTACAACAACACAAGATGATTTTATATTGTTGAGTCCACGATACAACACAAGATGATTTTATATTGTTGAGTCCACGATACAACACAAGATGATCTTATATTTAGTCCATAATACAACAACACAAGATTATCTTATATTGTTGAGTCCACGTACAACAACACAAGATGATCTTATACTGTTGAGTCCACGTTACAAGAACACAAGATGATCTTATACTGTTGAGTCCACGTACAACAACACAAGATGATCTTATACTGTTGAGTCCACGTTACAACAGCAAAAGTTTATGTTATATGTTATATTGTTGAGTCCACGTTACAACAACACAAGATTATCTTATATTGTTGAGTCCATGTTACATCAACACAAGATTACGTCATATGTTATATTGTTGAGTTCACATTACAACAACATAAGACCATCTTATATTGTTGAGTCCACTTTACAACAACACAAGATGATCTTATACTGTTGAGTCCACGTTACAACAACAAAAGATGATCTTATACTGTTGAGTCCACGTTACAACAACACAGGATGATCTTATATTGTTGAGTCTACGTTACAACAACATAAGATGATCTTATATTGTTGAGTCCACGTACAACAACACAAGATGATCTTATACTGTTGAGTCCACGTTACAAGAACACAAGATGATCTTATACTGTTGAGTCCACGTACAACAACACAAGATGATCTTATACTGTTGAGTCCACGTTACAACAACAAAAGATGATCTTATACTGTTGAGTCCACGTTACAACAACAAAAGATTATGTTATATGTTATATTGTTGAGTCCACGTTACAACAACAAAAGATTATGTTATATGTTATATTGTTGAGTCCACGTTACAACAACACAAGATGATTTTATATTGTTGAGTCCACGATACAACACAAGATGATTTTATATTGTTGAGTCCACGATACAACACAAGATGATCTTATATTTAGTCCATAATACAACAACACAAGATTATCTTATATTGTTGAGTCCATGTTACATCAACACAAGATTATGTCATATGTTATATTGTTGAGTTCACATTACAACAACATAAGACCATCTTATATTGTTGAGTCCACTTTACAACAACACAAGATGATCTTATACTGTTGAGTCCACGTACAACAACACAAGATGATCTTATACTGTTGAGTCCACGTACAACAACACAGGATGATCTTATACTGTTGAGTCCACGTACAACAACACAAGATGATCTTATATTGTTGAGTCCACGTACAACAACACAAGATGATCTTATATTGTTGAGTCTACATTACCACAACACAAGATGATCTTATACTGTTGAGTCCACGTTACATCAACTCAAGATTATGTCATATGTTATATTGTTGAGTTCACATTACAACAACATAAGACCATCTTATATTGTTGAGTCTACGTTACAATAACACAAGATTAACTTATATTATTAAGTCCATGTTAAACAAGATAATGTGATCTTGAGAGATAGCAAATTCTATTTTCTTATGGTTGTTGTTGTGTTTTTGTTTATTTATTATTTTCTTTTATCAATTAATTTATCTAAGAATTTTTCCTTGCATTGAAAAATTAACTCGTCTTCTATATAATGATTTTTATTTTGAGTAAATATATGTGTGTATGATGAAACTATCACGATATACCTCAGCGACGACGTCCAGGTGCTAGTGATGTAACATAAGATTATGTAAATTTATGATCACCTGATGACGTAATCTCGTGACCTACTGAGTGAATAAGTAATTTATAAGACGCTTCACTAAGAAAGAGAGCGAGAAAGACAAAGGTTTTTTTACTTACTGCTGTTTGTCGACAATGTTACTGATATTGTTTGAACACTTTATTTTTACTGCTGTTTGTCGACAATGTTACTGATATTGTTTGAACACTTTATTTTTTACTGCTGTTTGTCGACAATGTTACTGATATTGTTTGAACACTTTATTTTTTACTGCTGTTTGTCGACAATGTTACTGATATTGTTTGAACACTTTATTTTTTACTGCTGTTTGTCGACAATGTTACTGATATTGTTTGAACCCTTTATTTTTACTGCTGTTTGTCGACAATGTTACTAATATTGTTTGAACACTTTATTTTTTACTGCTGTTTGTCGACAATGTTACTGATATTGTTTGAACACTTTATTTTTTACTGCTGTTTGTCGACAATGTTACTGATATCGTTTGAACACTTTATTTTTTACTGCTGTTTGTCGACAATGTTACTGATATTGTTTGAACACTTTATTTTTTACTGCTGTTTGTCGACAATGTTACTGATATTGTTTGAACACTTTATTTTTTACTGCTGTTTGTCGACAATGTTACTGATATTGTTTGAACACTTTATTTTTACTGCTGTTTGTCGACAATGTTACTGATATTGTTTGAACACTTTATTTTTTACTGCTGTTTGTCGACAATGTTACTGATATTGTTTGAACACTTTATTTTTTACTGCTGTTTGTCGACAATGTTATTGATATCGTTTGAACACTTTATTTTTTTACTGCTGTTTGTCGACAATGTTACTGATATTGTTTGAACACTTTATTTTTACTGCTCTTTGTCGACAATGTTACTGATATTGTTTGAACACTTTATTTTTTACTGCTGTTTGTCGACAATGTTACTGATATTGTTTGAACACTTTATTTTTTTACTGCTGTTTGTCGACAATGTTACTGATATTGTTTGAACACTTTATTTTTACTGCTGTTTGTCGACAATGTTACTGATATCGTTTGAACACTTTATTTTTTACTGCTGTTTGTCGACAATGTTACTGATATCGTTTGAACACTTTATTTTTTACTGCTGTTTGTCGACAATGTTACTGATATTGTTTGAACACTTTATTTTTTACTGCTGTTTGTCGACAATGTTACTGATATCGTTTGAACACTTTATTTTTCTTTATTGGGTTTTACATTCTGTTTCTTTTAACTGATTCTATAATTATTGATATATTAATATATATTATAAATTATTTATTAATACTGGTGAGAAGCTATAGCCAGACACTGGTTTATTTATTGTTTTGCTGAACGTTGTGTTTAATTCCAAGGGTGTTGTTGTTATGAATACATTGTTGTTGAGCCATGACTGTAGTTACGGGGCTCAAACAGTGATCTTTTTCATAAAGGTTGAATATTGATTTTTGGATTTTGTTTTGTTTCTCAACTTGATATCAAGTGATTAATTCAGCATTAGATTAATTTCAATCAAATGTAAGTTAATTAGTGTTTGTGTTACCATGGGTGTACGATGTGACAAGTTTGAAACATTCAATACTGACAGAAGACGTAAAGGATAACCACATGGTTACTGACCTACTAGCAGGAGAACCCTAATTCAATGCGTAAAGCACTTAAGGATAAATGGAACGAACGTGCAACTTCTTGTTTGAGGGGAGGACCACCAGAATGGTGGAAGGCTGTCCATCAGAAACGACTTTCGAACACTGGGGAGAATTAAAAAAAAAAAAAAAACAACAAAAATCATTGATTTATTTGTACTAATTGGTTTTTAAATAATATTAAATTGTCTAAAGAACTGTTTAGTTGGAAGTACCATTGAGCTGTGTCAGTTAAAATGTTTATTTGTGAAAGTGTGAAAATCTATGAATGTTGGAATCATGAAGTCACTTGAAATGTCACTTTATTTTATCTGTTTATGATGTGTTTACATTTATTAAACAATACAGAGCATCGAGGGACTAATCAACATTTAGTAGCAATGTGATTAAACCTGACCTGTATGACGTTACACTTGTACTCAAATGAACTTATTTATACATCGTCCCAATAAAATATGTGTAAATATGGAACACAGATACGAGAGCAGAATTTAAATATGAAAGTTTTGTGAAAGTTAAACCTTCCACTAACTATGTAACAACAACTGAAAACTGTTCTGGTGGTATAGGTCGGAACGTTTAGTGTTAAACAAAATTATAACAAATCAAATGAAACAATCCAACACTTCAATAAGTTATTGTAGTAAATATAAAACGTGTCTTTAGTTAATGTAAGTATAACAGGTGTCTTTAGTTAATGTAAGTATAACAGGTGTCTTTATTTAATGTAAGTATAACAGGTGTCTTTAGTTAATGTAAGTATAACAGGTGTCTTTAGTTAATGTAAGTATAAAACGTGTCTTTAGTTAATGTAAACTATATCTTTATGCTGTATTTCTTTTGATTTGTAGCTTTACTCTTAATGGTATATTAAATGTTCAATCTAAGCTAATCTTGATTTTCTTTATTATTATGTATTACCTTGGGTGGAGAGCTTCCTCTTTTACATATACGCATATTTTCATAAACAGATTATTTCTAATTTGTAATAATGAACTATCAATCAGAGTACGAGTTTCCAATGAAAACTACATTGAAAACGCAGTTCAAAATAGCACACCTTTCTGAAATGTACCTTGGTATTTAGATTATTATAATTTACTGTCTATACTTCATACTGATGGCATTTTGAGAAGCCCCTCCACAGTTTACATAGCCCCCTCCCCCCAACGAAAATATCCTAGCGCCGCCACTGCAACAAACAAAACCTGGCAAAACAAGATATTAAACATTAGACAGTAAACCACGGTCCATTTATAGAAGACAACATACAGAACCTGACAAGACACGAAATTAAACTTTGAACATTAAACTGTGATTCACGTCTAGAGAACAGCAGACAGAACCTGACAAGACACGAAATTAAACTTTGAACATTAAATTGTGATTCACGTCTAAAGAACAGCAGACAGAACCTGACAAGACACGAAATTAAACTTTGAACATTAAATTGTGATTCACGTCTAGAGAACAGCAGACAGAACCTGACAAGACACGAAATTAAACTTTGAACATTAAATTGTGATTCACGTCTAGAGAACAGCAGACAGAACTTGACAAGACACGAAGTTAAACTTTCTACATTTTACTGTGGTTCACGTCTAGAGAACAGCAGACAAAACCTGACAAGACACGAAGTTAAACTTTCTACATTTTACTGTGGTTCACGTCTAGAGAACAGCAGACAAAACCTGACAAGACACGAAGTTAAACTTTCTACATTTTACTGTGGTTCACGTCTAGAGAACGGCAGACAGAACCTGACAAGACACGAAATTAAACTTTGAACATTAAACTGTGATTCACATCTAGAGAACAGCAGACAGAACCTGACAAGACACGAAATTAAACTTTGGACATTAAACTGTGGTTCACATCTAGAGAACAGCAGACAGAACCTGACAATATACGAAATTAAACTTTGGACATTAAACTGTGGTTCACATCTAGAGAACAACATACAGAACCTGACAAGACACTCAAACGCGAGTATACCCAACAAGCAAACAACCATTCAATAAACTGTATCCAACCTAAATACTCACAGTTCTGAAGGTAAACATGACGATACGTCCACAGCTCTCTGCTCTTCAATAAGAAGTACTGACAGGTCCTGGCTGACCAGAGATTTTATAGAACAAATCAGATGACCACTATTCAGATCATTCTTCTTCTGCCCTCCGTGACGGTAAAAAAATTAAAAGTATTTTTGGACCTTTTTGAATGACAAGTCGCCAGAGGGTTAGGTATATCACAAAGTAGATACATTTAATGTGCAATGTTTGGCCCGTAGCAATAAAAGTAGACTCGAATCAGGCTAAAATCAGTTTTAAATCAATAACATTTGCAGTTCCTCTTCAGATAACTCGATCTCTACGTGCCCCAACAATTGGAAAACAGAAAGTACACGTCAGCGAGAGTTAAGTACAAAACTTCTACAACTTTCTTTATCTGAAAGGATGAACACCACACCTTTGTGTTCTTGATAGGTAAATATAAATGCTTTGTCTTCCAATTTGATTTTAAAAATGAAAACATTAAAACTTTATTTTTTACAGGGAAGAATTCTCAAAAAATAATTCCAAAATATTGTTCTGCTGGATAAAAATAACAGAAGAAAGAATCTTTAACAATAAGATAAAATACTGTATGTTTGTTCTTGTAAAACATGGTGTAACAGAAGGGTTAGCACTAGAACATGGTGTAACAGGAGGGTTAGCACTAGAACATGGTGTAACAGAAAGGTTAGCACTAGAACATGGTGTAACAGAAGAGTTAGCACTAGAACATGGTGTAACAGAAGGGTTAGCACTAGAACATGGTGTAACAGAAGGGTTAGCACTATAACATGGTGTAACAGAAGGGTTAGCACTAGAATATGGTGTAACAGAAGGGTGAATACTAGAACATGGTATGACTGAAGGGTGAACTTTAGAACACGGTGTAACAGAAGAGTGAATACTAGAACAAGGTGTGACAGAAGAGTGAACACTAGAACAAGGTGTTATAGAAGGGTGAACACTAGAACATGGTGTAACAGAAGAGTGAATACTAGAACAAGGTGTGACAGAAGAGTGAATACTAGAACAAGGTGTTATAGAAGGGTGAACACTAGAACATGGTGTAACAGAAGAGTGAATACTAGAACAAAGTGTGACAGGAGAGTGAATACTAGAACAAGGTATTATAGAAGGGTCAACAGTAGAACTTAATGTAACAGAAGGATGAACACTAGAATAAGGTGTGGCAGGAGGGTGAACACTAGAACAAGGTATTATAGAAGGGTCAACACTAGAACAAGGTGTAACAGAAGAGTGAACACTAGAATAAGGTGTAACAGGAGGGTGAACACTAGAACAAGGTATTATAGAAGGGTCAACAGTAGAACTTAATGTAACAGAAGGATGAACACTAGAATAAGGTGTTGCAGGAGGGTGAACACTAGAACAAGGTATTATAGAAGGGTCAACACTAGAACAAGGTGTAACAGAAGAGTGAACACTAGAATAAGGTGTAACAGGAGGGTGAACACTAGAACAAGGTATTATAGAAGGGTCAACAGCAGAACTTAATGTAACAGAAGGATGAACACCAGAATAAGGTGTGCAGCAGGAGGGTGAACACCAGAACAAGGTATTATAGAAAGGTCAACACTAGAACAAGGTGTGACAGAAGGATGAACACTAGAATAAGGTGTGACAGGAGGGTGAACACTAGGATAAGGTATTATAGAAGGGTCAACACTAGAATATGGTGTGACAGGAGAGTGAATACAACAACAAGGTGTTATAGAAGGGTGAACACTAGAACATGGTGTAACAGAAGAGTTAATACTAGAACAAAGTGTTACAGGAGAGTGAATACTAGAACAAGGTGTGACAGAAGAGTGAATACCAGAACAATATGTGGCAGGAGGGTGAACACTAGAATAAGGTATTATAGAAGGGTGAACAATAGAATAAGGTATTATAGAAGGGTCAACAGTAGAACTTAATGTAACAGAAGGATGAACACTAGAATAAGGTGTAACAAGAGGGTGAACACTAGAACAAGGTATTATAGAAGGGTCAACAGTAGAACTTAATGTAACAGAAGGATGAACACTAGAACAAGGTGTGACAGGAGGGTGAACACTAGAACAAGGTATTATAGAAGGGTCAACGTAGAATTTAATGTAACAGAAGAATGAACACTAGAATAAGGTGTGACAGGAGGGTGAACACTAGAACAAAATATTATAGAAGGGTCAACGTAGAATTTAATGTAACAGAAGAATGAACACTAGAATAAGGTGTGACAGGAGGGTGGACACTAGAACAAGGTATTATAGAAGGTTCAACAGTAGAACGTAATGTAAAAGAAGGATGAACACTAAAATAAGGTGTGACAGGAGGGTGAACACTAGAACAAGGTATTATAGAAGGGTCAACACTAGAACTTAATGTAACAGAAGGATGAACACTAGAATAAGGTGTGACAGGAGGGTGAATACTAGAACAAGGTATTATAGAAGGGTCAACAGTAGAACTTAATGTAACAGAAGGATGAACACTAGAACAAGGTGTGACAGGAGGGTGGACACTAGAACAAGGTATTATAGAAGGGTCAACAGTAGAACTTAATGTAAAAGAAGGATGAACACTAGAGTAAGGTGTGACAAGAGGGTGAACACTAGAACAAGGTATTATAGAAGGGTCAACAGTAGAACTTAATGTAACAGAAGGATGAACACTAGAACAAGGTGTGACAGGAGGGTGGACACTAGAACAAGGTATTATAGAAGGGTCAACAGTAGAACTTAATGTAAAAGAAGGATGAACACTAGAATAAGGTGTGACAGGAGGGTGAACACGAGAATAAGGCATTATAGAAGGGTCAACACTAGAACTTAATGTAACAGAAGGATGAACACTAGAATAAGGTGTGACAGGAGGGTGAACACTAGAACAAGGTATTATAGAAGGGTCAACAGTAGAACTTGATGTAACAGAAGGATGAACACTAGAATAAAGTGTGACAGGAGGGTGAATACTAGAACAAGGTATTATAGAAGGGTCAACAGTAGAACTTAATGTAACAGAAGGATGAGCACTAGAACAAGGTGTTACAGGAGGGTGAACACTAGAATAAGGTGTTACAGGAGGGTGAACACTAGAACTTAATGTAACAGAAGGATGAACACTAGAATAAGGTGTGACAGGAGGGTGAATACTAGAACAAGGTATTATAGAAGGGTCAAAACTAGAACTTAATGTAACAGAAGGATGAACACTAGAACAAGGTGTGACAGGAGGGTGGACACTAGAACAAGGTATTATAGAAGGGTCAACAGTAGAATTTAATGTAACAGAAGAATGAACACTAGAGTAAGGTGTGACAGGAGGGTGAACACTAGAACAAAGTATTATAGAAGGGTCAACACTAGAACTTAATGTAACAGAAGGATGAACACTAGAATAAGGTGTGACAGGAGGGTGAACACTAGAACAAGGTATTATAGAAGGGTCAACAGTAGAACTTGATGTAACAGATGGATGAACACTAGAGTAAGGTGTGACAGGAGGGTGAACACTAGAATAAGGTATTATAGAAGGGTCAAAACTAGAACTTAATGTAACAGAAGGATGAACACTAGAACAAGGTGTTATAGAAGGGTCAACACTAGAACTTAATGTAACAGAAGGATGAACACTAGAATAAGGTATGACAGGAGGGTGAACACTAGAACAAAGTATAACAGAAACATTGGTATTTACAGTTTAACTGTTTGTAGTTTTTGTAGAAAAAAAGGACAAATCCTCAAATTAACAAATTTGAACTTTTGCCCAAAAAAAAAATTTTTATTTTGTTAGTTTTATTATAATAATCGAATTATCAATGTAACTATATTTATACTTAGTGTAAAAAAATCACCTTATAAATTTTCAAAGTTTCGGGTAGAGGGTGTGTCGAAGTCTACGAAGAACATTTACGATTAGCGACCATAGGGTAAAGGTTGGTACCAACTCACACAGGGGAAGAAGAAAAGGAAACCGACAGTTAGCAACTATTAGCTTAATTAGATTGTTATAGGCGAGGCTTTAGGAAACCAACAGCTAGCAACCATTAACCTAATTAGATTGTTATAGGCGAGGCTTTAGGAAACCAACAGCTAGCAACCATTAACCTAATTAGATTGTTATAGGCGAGGCTTTAGGAAACCAACAGCTAGCAACCATTAACCTAATTAGATTGTTATGGGCGAGGCTTTAGGAAACCAACAGCTAGCAACCATTAACCTAATTAGATTGTTATGTGCGAGGCTTTAGGAAACCAACAGCTAGCAACCATTAACCTAATTAGATTGTTATGGGCGAGGCTTTAGGAAACCAACAGCTAGCAACCATTAACCTAATTAGATTGTTATGGGCGAGGCTTTAGGAAACCAACAGCTAGCAACCATTAACCTAATTAGATTGTTATGGGCGAGGTTTTAGGAAACCAACAGTTGCAACCATTAGCCTGATTAGGTTGTTATGGGCGAGGCTTTAGGAAACCGACTGTTAGCAACCATTAGCCTAATTAGATTGTTATGGGCGAGTCTGTGGACCACGGATCAAGCTATCATTTGTTGCACTCATGAGTTGCAATTTTAATTTATTTATGCATTTCGGTAATTACGCACAAGAGAGCGAACGTATCTAGCTTTTGAAATAAAAAGTAACAATTGAGGAACAGTGTAACAACAACAACCTCGGCAGTGTGCATGATTTGTATTTCAAAATTGTAACCTATCAAGTAACAATTGAGGAATACTGTAACAACAACAACCTCGGCAGTGTGCATGATTTGTATTTCAAAATTGTAACCTATCAAGTAACAATTGAGGAATACTGTAACAACAACAACCTCGGCAGTGTGCATGATTTGTATTTCAAAATTGTAACCTATCAAGTAACAATTGAGGAATACTGTAACAACAACAACCTCGGCAGTGTGCATGATTTGTATTTCAAAATTGTAACCTATCAAGTCTTTCAGTTCCAGTGTTTAAACGTTAAGGTGTTAAATATTACAAACGATGCTTCAGAAATGCTTATGTCCCAAAATGTTCAGTCAAACTGGTAGCGAAAAGCCTCTTGTCACTTGTAGACAAAAGATCTGAAACGCTATTTTTAATAACCTTCTAATTTTCATCCCCAAATGGACAAATTAAGAGAAATGTTGAGAAAAACCTGTATTTTACGTAGTGTTAATTACAAATAAAAACCTGTATTTTACGTAGTGTTAATTACAAATAAAAACGTGTATTTTACGTAGTGTTAATTACAAATAAAAACCTGTATTTTACGTAGTGTTAATTACAAATAAAAACCTGTATTTTACGTAGTGTTAATTACAAATAAAAACCTGTATTTTACGTGGTGTTAATTACAAATAAAAACCTGTATTTTACGTAGTGTTAATTACAAATAAAAACCTGTATTTTACGTAGTGTTAATTACAAATAAAAACCTGTATTTTACGTGGTGTTAATTACAAATAAAAACCTGTATTTTACGTGATGTTGATTACAAATAAAAACCTGTATTTTACGTGGTGTTAATTACAAATATAAACCTGTATTTTACGTAGTGTTAATTACAAATAAAAACCTGTATTTTACGTGATGTTGATTACAAATAAAAACCTGTATTTTACGTAGTTTTAATTACAAATAAAAACCTGTATTTTACGTAGTGTTGATTACAAATAAAAACCTGTATTTTACGTGATGTTGATTACAATTAAAAACCTGCATTTTACGTGATGTTGATTGCAAATGTCGGGCCTACAAGTATGTAGTGCTTCATTCACGTTCGACGTTTTAAACTTCAACTTGTAAAATATACCTTGAAAATAAGTTAATTATAATGTTCGAAAAGCTCTGGTTACTGGATACTTCCCATGTTGAAATGAGTATAATACTTCTTATATAAGGCTCACTGTGACTGGTTACAGAATGGTTAAACTGTCCAATCCGGAACTTCGTATCAAATGTTTTTGTCTACGATTGCTAACTTCTTGAAAGCTGATGAATGGAGGCGGACGTAATAAATTAATAGATAATAAAATACTGTTTCTTTCTTTGTTTCGAAGACTAATGTTTTCGAGATCATTATTTGTTTCGTATAGAAAATATTTAGTGAGTTCTTAATAAATTGACTCGTTTTAATATTAAATAAATACTTTTTCTTTCACTTTGCAGAACAATGTTATAGCAGAGACCAGTTAAACACTACGCTAGACTAGTTTTTTATTACAAAATAGATCAGTTGTTTATCTCGCTAACACTAGCTTTTATTACAAAATAGATCAGTTGTTTATCTCGCTAACACTAGCTTTTATTACAAAATAGATCTGTTGTTTGTCTCGCTAGTACCAGCTTTTATTACAAAATAGATTTGTTGTTTGTCTCGCTAGCACCAGTTTTTATTACAAAATAGATGTTGTTTGTCTCGCTGGCACCAGTTTTTATTACAAAAATATTAGTTGTCTATCTCGCTAACAGTAGTTTTATTACAAGATATATCAGTTGTTTGTCTCGCTAGCAGTAGCTTTTATTACAACATAAATCACTTGTCTCACTAGCAGTAGTTTTTATTACAAGATGGATCAGTTGTTTGTCTCACTAGCAATAGCTTCTCTTACAAGATACATCAGTTGTTTCACTCGCTAGCAGTAGTCTTTATTACAACATAAATCATTTTTGTCTCGATAACAGTAGTTTTTATTACAACATAGATCAGTTGTTTGTCTCGCTAACAGTAGTTTTTATTACAGAATAGATCAGTTATTTGTCATGCTAACAGTAGTTTCTATTACAAGATAGATAAATTGTTTATTGCACTAGTTTTTATTACAGATCATTTAGTTTTTTGTCACAATAGCACCATGTTTCGTTATAAGATGGACCAGTTAATTTTTTTATGCCAATATTAAATGCTATAACAGAATTTTTGAAATACGTATTGGCTAATGTCCGTCTGGCTGTAAAACTCCTAAAGTTTTAGTTAGAATTGGATAAAACCTACTATTTTTCAACATTATAAGGGGAAGTTTCTAACAAAGTTTCATTAGAATTGGGTCTCTTATAAAGAATGTTTATTTAGTGCATGTGTTAATAACATATAATAACTTTATATGGTACTTATATCAAAATGTTTTAAAGTTTAGACAATAACAGAACTTTCTTTACTAACATTTTCCAGATTTCTTCCTTAATGGGTAAATGGTACTTCATTCGTTTTTAAAATACATATATTAATCTTCCTTAATGGGTAAATGGTACTTCATTCGTTTTTAAAATACATATATTAATCTTCCTTAATGGGTAAATGGTACTTCATTCGTTTTAAAATACATATATTAATCTTCCTTAATGGGTAAATGGTACTTCATTCGTTTTAAAATACATATATTAATCTTCCTTAATGGGTAAATGGTACTTCATTCGTTTTAAAATACATATATTAATCTTCCTTAATGGGTAAATGGTACTTCATTCGTTTTTAAAATACATATATTAATCTTCCTTAATGGGTAAATGGTACTTCATTCGTTTTTAAAATACATATATTAATCTTCCTTAATGGGTAAATGGTACTTCATTCGTTTTTAAAATACATATATTAATCTTCCTTAATGGGTAAATGGTACTTCATTCGTTTTTAAAATACATATATTAATGTTATATATCTATTGTTATCAACAAAATTATTTTTCAATAAAACTTCTGAGATTGTGGTGACGTGAATTTATTGTATAATTCCAAAGGACGTTTTCCTAATAAGAATCGTTTTGATGTTTGACAATAAAAATAACTCTCTTTTTTTTTTTTTCTGCGACAGAATACAAGTGTACAACACTATGTATTGATTTATTCTGTAACCGGAGGAACCGTAAGACCTTTATCTGGTGTTCGCTGTAAACACATTTACAGCATTTTTTAATAACTCGATTTTAGTAAAATACACAAATATTTTGTTACTTGAGTGAGGATACAATGTCATGAAAAACTATCTAACGGAAAAGTGACTCATCATGATAAAGTCTGAAAGGAAACGAAACGTCGGGTTGTAAGTTACAATTATAACGAGAAAGATTTTTTTCATCAATTTATGAGCAAGGCCCAGTGAGAAGTCAGGAACAAACCTGAAATATAGAAGTCCATCAAAGTGCTCGCCATAATGAAGTTAGAGTCAGTGACAATTTGTGACAGAGAAGTGCACCGTTGAGCTAGCAAATATCCTGAACCAACAGGTCAAACATATAGTTCAAAACTGTTATAATATGTTTATTTAATAAGTACTGTATTAAAACATGCACATCTACTTCAAACTGATATATTATAGACTATAGTTCAAAACTATGCAATAAAAAAGTGTGTGTTTTTTCGTAGTGTTAAGTTTCGTTTGAAACGAAAGTTTACATTTTACAAAACTTTCATAAAGTCAGAAATCCCTGAATAATCAAGACTTTTCCAATAACTGTTTATTCAGCGACTGTATTCAAAGGTCAAAACGTGATGGACACCTAAAATCAGGATAATACTGTTTATTTTAAAACCTTGAATTGTACATGAATTTATGCATTAGCCCTTACATGAAATTCACTGTTACGAAAGTGGAGTGTAAGAAACTCATCCTACATTATCAGTTAGATACATTTACCAAGAATTAGCAATACTGCATTACTCATTATTTTTACCGATATTTCGTGTGTCCAGTGAGACTAAAAGTCTTAGTTACACGACTCTAGACTTCCTTTAATACAAGATTAACGGAAGTCTTTTGTGATCCCTCTGAGGATCTGTTGAATCTCTGACTGAACGTTGGTGGGATCCAGGTGGTCTGACCTGGAAGTGCTATACGTTCTGACGTAACCAGCAGCCTTGTTATAGCCATATACGTTTCCGTCGTTGAACATCTGATTGATACGATATCCTCGAGACGCTTGCTGACCCTGAAGCCCTGAAGGACCGTAGGTCACGGCAGGTGTCACTGTTACGAAATCCTTCACTGAACGAGGTATATGGAAGGTAGAATGAGGTCTTCTCTCGCCCAAATTATAAATCTGACCAAATGATGGAAAATTATGTGTTCGATTATCGTCAACAAAACGGTCTTTTGTTGAAGAGCTGACAAATGGACGAGCAGGTTGAGAGATGACAAATGGACGAGCAGGTTGAGAGATGAGAGAAGAAACTTTCCCACCATCATCAAAGCTATACTGATACGAGTGGGCTACTCCATCGCTGTACCGATATACCTTAACCTGGCCAGCTGACCTTTGACCTGCGAATCCGTTACCGTCCACGTTTGGTTTGTTCAGAAACTCGTTGCGACTGGATTGCTTATGGTTCCTAAATCCAAGTGATTGGTCAAGGCTAAGGTCAAAAAGGTGCAATCCCCTACCACCAACTTGTCTAAATAAAATAATCGGGTCAAACTGGTCACTGTAAGACCAGGTGTAAACCTGATGGTGATCATTCATCCTACCGTCCACTGTGGGTAGTATGACTAGGTACAAGGCCACAAATACCTGAAAATAAAAGCGAAAAAATAAATTTATATTCCTGTAGACATAGTCTTGCATCATTTGAAAATAAATATATATTTCGTGTGTCTGTTAAACGCAACGATGAAAATAGCCATAAAACAGAGTGAAAACGTTAGATTTGTCCCAGTTATGTTATAATGTATGCTATAATATTATGTTTGTAATGTATGTTACAATGTTACGTTTGTAATGTATGTTATAATGTTATGTTTATGATGTTATGTTTATAATGTTATGTTTATAATGTATGTTATATTGTTATGTTTTTAATGTATGTTATAATGTTATGTTTGTAATGTATCTTATAATGTTATGTTTATAATGTATGTTATGATGTTATGTTTGTAATGTATGTTATAATGTTATGTTTATAATATATGTTATATTGTTATGTTTTTAATGTATGTTATAATGTTATGTTTGTAATGTATCTTATAATGTTATGTTTATAATGTATGTTATAATGTTATTTTTATAATGTATGTTTACAATGTTATGTTTATAATGTATGTTATGATGTTATGTTTATAATGTATGTTATGATGTTATGTTTATAATGTATGTTATAATGTTATGTTTATAATGTATGTTATAATGTTATGTTTATGATGTTATGTTTATAATGTTATGTTTATAATGTATGTTATGATGTTATGTTTATAATGTATGTTATGATGTTATGTTTATAATGTATGTTATAATGTTATGTTTATAATGTATGTTATGATGTTATGTTTATAATGTATGTTATGATGTTATGTTTATAATGTATGTTATAATGTTATGTTTATAATGTATGTTATGATGTTATGTTTATAATGTATGTTATAATGTTATGTTTATAATGTATGTTATGATGTTATGTTTATAATGTATGTTATAATGTTATGTTTATAATGTATGTTATGATGTTATGTTTATAATGTTATGTTTATAATGTATGTTATAATGTTATGTTTATAATGTATGTTATAATGTTATGTTTATAATGTATGTTATAATGTATAAAATAATCCCTAAATATTAACTTGGCCATTTGTTGAGAAAATATTTCTAGAAACACAGGAGTCCTAATCGTAAGAGTGAATTACATGCATGTCACGTGACAGCTTAGCAATGCGAAAGGGAGAGTAATTTACATGGACTGGAATACCTAACAATGACAGTGTAACAAATTCATGAATTAATGTTATCTGTTCCTACAATGGACTGGAATACCTAACAATGACAGTGTAACAAATTCATGAATTAATGTTATCTGTTCCTACAAACCAGTAATAGTCAGCTTTGAAGGGAAACAAACATTAAGACATTCGGGAGTTGGTTCAGCATATCAGGAAAACTAAACGTCACATCGTGAGCGCGTGCGGCATACGAACTCGTGACGATATCAATTCCAGCGAAACTTTGCGACGAGTGATAATATCGTCAAATAGACAAACTGATGTTTTGATGTTCAAAAGTAAACATAACAGGTCAGTTGTGATGCGACAAAAATGAACGCCAAAATAAGTTGGAAAATTGTAACATCAACTGCTGAAATATTCACATTTTAATGAGTTCCTCCAAACCCTGAGATATTCAACAACTAGTGAATTCGCATATGAAGATAGAAAGTAACTCATAATGTCAAATATGCATATTAGAAGTATATATAGAGTTGACTGTGTTATATTAAAACGGCTTTCGAGTCTCATTACATCATTCCAGTCCATTCGTTACGTGCATGTTATACTAAATCTTCATAACAACCCTGTAGCACAGTTCCCATTTAAATACAAATACTCAACCATCCTGTAACAAACCAGTAACCATTTCTCACCATCTGGTGGCCCGGCATGACCAGGTGGTTAAGGCACTCGACTCGTAATCTGAGGGTCGTGGGTTCGAATCCCCTTCGCACCAAACATGTTCGGTCTTTCAGTTGTGGGGACGTTATGATGTGACGATCAACCCCACTATTCGTTGGTAAAAGAGTAGCTCAAGAGTTGGCGGTGGGTGGTGCCTTCCGTCTAGTCTTACATTGCTAAATTAGGGATGGCTATCGCAGATAGCCCTCGTGTAGCTTTGCGCGAAATTCAAACCAAACCACCATCTGGTAGAGATAATTTATCAAAATAACTTTCACTTTTGTTTATAATAATAACCAGATTTCACATGTAGGCAGGAATGGTAAGCAGAAAAATAGCCTAATTCTATATCTGGAGAATCATGATCCACCATCTTCAATTTATGGAAATGGTAAAAACAGCAACAACCTAGAAATACTTTCACTGAAAGCTCGTATTTCATTGGTTTGCTTATTTCGTTTTCTCTAATCATAACGTCCATAGCGTTTGGTTGTAAATAAAATGGCGGCTCTTCCTCACATCTATCCTTTTATCTTCGCAAGTTTAAATGAAGTTGAAGCGTAAAGTAAGGAAAGAAGAACTTATATATTTCTGTTTTGGTTTAAATATTTGTTAGTTTTTGTTCTTTTTTTTTTTTTAAGCTCGTTTCGTGGAAAGTAATAGATGTATACCTAATTACCCCTCAATAATTTTAGTTTTTCTCCATTGCAAATGAGTTTATTGTCTTACAGCCATTAAAATAAATTAAAATAATTAAGTATTTATAAGTTCGTAAGCATAACATCTAAATGTAATAAAAGTAACTTTTAAATACGTTTTTCATTTTGGTAAATCCTGTTTTCCATGCAGAGATTGTGTAAAAAAATCACAGATCAAAGAAATTCTGGCATTTTGTAACTACTGGCAACAGTGAATATTCAACATCTGAACAAAGATGGTTACAACACCCGTACTTATAATACCACAAACAGATTGATAACGGCGGTGGACATTTGGAACACATGTCATCTTGGACTAATTCCATGATCACGTAAGCACCGTTTACTTATGAAGAAATGATCCATAATCATGTACGTACAGGTTAATTATTAACAAAAGTTCAGTAACAAAAGTAAATGTAGTGTTACATAATCTGGTTCTTGAACTAAGCCTAAGGAAACAGAAAGTAGTCCCATAACTGCAACAGCATGTTTCGCATAACAAACAAACAACATATGGACACCATGAATTCTGTGTTATGCAAAAATGTTGAAGTAATTTGCTCTTTTGTACTCAAATGACTAACTGGATTGATGTAAAAATTAAACTCGCAAATAAACAGGCCACTGGCAATCAGCTGCAAATCTGAGAGCTTGTAACGCTAAGTTTCGATAATCGCAGTGGACAGTAGCTTTGTACTTAATAACAAACAAACAACAAAAAATAAATCACTACAGACCAAAAGCTTACACTTAACATATTACTTCTTACTGATTCGTAACTCATCCATGAAAATGTTAATATTATTTCTAAGAACTTACGAGTGAAACCAAATAATAATATATAAGAATATGTCAACCACACTACATCTTCTATCTCTAGTGCGAACTAGGCCTTTCACCTCATACTATTATATTATATTATACTCACGACAGCAATGTTCTCGATGTTAGAAACCATCTCTGTTAAACATAAGGATTTTGCTCCTGCAGGTAAAGTTTTGTAAATTCTTGCGTTTCTTTGGGCAGTTCAGTCACATTTATATAATGCTGATAGTATTTTTAAATTATTCAGGTTTTTGTGGTGGATTCCAGCCTCGTTTTAGATGGTAGAGCGATACGTTGTCTAAATATGCAATAACGTCATAAAATGTCGTTCGGATTATGAGTTAAAGTAGGCCTAAGCGAGATGATCTCACTCACGACTGTCGAAATCGTACCAAAAGAAAAAAAAGAAAAAATGGTATATTTCAAAGCTGTAACCTAAAAGCACAACAATTGTAACCATCCATACAATGCCAGAGTAATTTCTTAAATTTCTTCTCACAAGTTTAACCTCTAATTCCATTCGTGACTCCCTGAGGGTAAAAGTCTGAGATAGCCTGGAAAAACTGCGTGAAATGACTCTGAACGTCGTTTGATCTGGATCTTAAAGCGTACAGCAGTCTAGTGACCTATTAGTGTTAACTATAGTTACTGATGTGTGACTTACTGTTGATGTTAATCTTTTGTTTTGTTTTTTAGTAAGAATGTTTTGACATGATGTCCTTATGTGTTATAAGAGTTATGATCTACACTTCCTGTTGTTTTCAAACATGGCATGATATTTGTCGGCTTATACGCCTAACACTTGTAGAATATTTATTAATTTTTGTTTTATTTCTTTATTAACCGAGTTATTTATCTTATTTTATGTTTTTTAATTATTATTATCTCCCCTTATTTTCCTAACTGCAACTCATTTTGTCATACACGGTTTTATTCTATTAATAAAAGGACCAACAGGAAAAATCTATCACAACGTAAACAAAACCGTTAATGAAATGTGGGTACAAATAACGTTTATGTAAATAACAGTCAAGGGCGGCTCTCAAGGCCCGCTAAACTCATCTCAAATTAAGTTTTCAGTTTATGGTACCTGCAGAGAATTTAAGGACACCAACGTAGTTTATGAGACATACAGAGAAGTTAGGGACAGCCCTCGTGATTTGCCGGGACTTGCATAATATTCATGAATTATAAGACCTATAGAGAAGCTTAAAACAATATTCATGATTTCTGAAACCTGGAGAAAAGCTGGGGACAACTTCCGCAATTGCTGATTACCTACAGAGAAGCTAGGGATACCAACGACGTTTGTGGGACATACAGATAAGTTGGAGACACCATTCTCGATTTTAGGACCAACAGAAAAGCTCTGGAAACCATTGTGATTTCTTGAACCTACAAAGAAGCTGGGGATAATTTTTTTAGTTTCTTGGTTCTACAGTCTCTACAGAGAGACTGTGTGAAATAATTCTTATGGTTCGTGGGACTAGCGCTACTTAATGTTTCTCAGTTTTTCAGAAAAATTTAATTTTATATGTTGTGTATTGTCTGTTTTGTGAACTTTAGGTAGCGTAACACACATTGGTGTATAAATATTCTTAGTAAAAAAAAAGAGAAAAAGCCAGTAACCAATGGAGTTTTTGTCTCCTCGAAGTTTTACTTTAAGATTTTTGCAAATAATTTGCTGTCAGATTACAACGAGATACATTTATCATTTTATATTTTCAGACTGTAGTATCTTACACATTCTGTAAGTAAGACAACAAACCGAAACAGTCGTAAGGCGAAACGTCGAGGAAACAAAATAATTTCACTGGTTATCTACTGATTTTTAATGACGTCATATTTTGATCAACTTCAAGACATCTACACGTTTTCTGTTAACAACTGCCTGACTCGTGATGAATTTTTTTTGTTTTAATAGCAGTATTACACACAACACTGCTAACTAACAACTTCCATTTACGACGTTGTTAGCTAATATAATCCATTTTCTTATCCATGTTACATTATTAACTACTACGTTTCCAGAAATAAATGTCAGAATTCTCACAGTGACATTTAGAAGCTGAATATTGAGTACCTTATCATTGTTTGGTTGGTTTAATTCAACGTTCGTTGCTTACAAGGTGTCTTAATTGTCTGCTGTTTCAACTCCACTCAGAAAAGTTTTGCAACTCCCAAGACAGCATGAATAAGAATGACTTTTGTCTGATTTTCCTCTACGACATCAAACTTGGACAAAAGCTACCGAAACTACATGGAACATCAACCAGAAATTTGGCCATGGATCTGGTGCTGAACGTACAGTTCAGCGTTGGTTCCAAAGGTTTCGACATGGAGATGAAAGTCTTGAAGACCACGAAGGTCATGGAAGGAAGTCATCATTAGATGAAAACACCTTAAGGAAAGCAGTTAAGACAGACCCTCACACAACAGTACGTGAGCTTCCAGAAAAGTTACGCAAAAGCAAATCAATCAATTGGAAAGACAAAAAGTAAGATAAGTGGGTTCCACATGAGCTAACTGAAAATCAACAAAATCGGCATTATAAGACCTGTCAAGGATGACGCTCCAAAAAATTGAACGAATTCGGAATAGAGATTCTACTTCATCCACCTTATTCCCCAGACCTTTCCACTACAGATTTTTATTTTTTCAAGCACTTTGACAACTTTTTTAACAATAAACACTTTCAAAACCAGACAACTGCAGAAACATTCAGGGAGTACATTGACCATAGAAACTCTGATTTATACTGCACGGGCGTAAACAATATCATTACACGTTGGCAAAAGTGTGTTGAAGCAAATGGTGTTTACTTTGGTTAAAACATGTTTCACAAAACTGGTTTATACTTTTCCAAACTACGCAGTTCAAAAATAATATTTGTTTCTGGATAACCTAATAATATTTTGAGTTAGAGTAGGTGTGAAGTTTGAAATTTCCTCTCTTGGTGGGACAGGCAAAAGTTTATGGAGTTAGAATATTCAGATTTTGACTTTCAACTGACCCAGTATGGGCAGGTAGGTTAAGGCATTCGACTCATAATCTAAGGGTCGCGGGTTCGAACCCCAGTTGCACCAAACATGCTCGCCCTCCTAGCCGTGGGGGTGTATAATGTGACAGTCAATCCTACTATTCGTTGGTAAAAGAGTAGCCCAAGAGTTGGTGATGGGAGGTGATGACTAGCTGCCTTCCCTCTAGCCTTACATTGCTAAATTAGGGACGGCTAGCGCAGATAGCCCTCAAGTAGCTTTGTGCGAAATTGAAACAACGAACGTCTTTCAACTTTTTTTTCAAGCATTTCTCTCTTTTTTTTTAATGGTACAAATATAAGATATCAAAGTACATGTACAGAGATGTTAAAACGATATTTCAAATTGGTTTTGCTCGGTTATCTTGATTTGTAAAGAAAATTATAATAGCATTGAAATGAAACATATTCTGTATGGGTTTGTATATTTCGTATATTTTTATGAAGTTCCGAACGTGACATACAGACCCCAATCTAAGAAACACTCATTTAGATAATAAGGAACATTTGCTGACGATAGTGCGCAGTAAACCGTGAAATTGATTGTTCGATTCAACTCAATTACTATATATACATTGTAAAGTACCTCAACAACAAGACAATGGACAGGTTTTACTCCATGTGTCACATCTAATCTTTGTTTATTGGTTGTTTCTAAGCCACATTATGAACCTCAAAAGAATACATAACAAAACATTTCTACTATTGCACTTTGTTTTAATTTACAACAACAAAGCGTAATAGTTTTGTTTGTTCCTTCATGAGGTTGGATTCAGTTCCACATATCAGACACTTAACAAAACGATTAACTGGTATAAGTAGTTATATGAATGAAATTAGCCTATATCTTTCTGTTTAACTCATTGTAACTGTTATAAATGAAGTATAATTATCTGATGAAGGAACATGGGTGGTAAGCTTGGGTTTTCCGGCTTTTCTGTGTATTTTTTTATGATAAACAACGATATACATAGATGAAAGTACAAGTTCAAACACAATAGTATCTTAAGTTTCCATGACTACAGTGCCATAAGCTACAGAGAAACGGTAATATATTTTATACACTCTTTCACTTGATACACACTATACCAACATTATCCCACATGCCACACCCTAAACCAAGAATATGCCACACGTCATACACTAAACCAACTATCTTCCACTTGATACACTCCATACCAACAGTATGCCACACGTCATACACTAAACCAACTATCTTCCACTTGATACACTCCATACCAACAGTATGCACAACATCATACACTCAAACCAACTATCTTCCACTTGATACACTCCAAACCAACAATATGCCACACGTCATACACTAAACCAACTATCTTCCACTTGATACACTCCATACCAACAGTATGCCACATGCCATACACTAAACCAACTATCTTCCACTTGATACACTCCATACCAACAGTATGCCACATATCATACACTAAACCAACTATCTTCCACTTGATACACTCCATACCAACAGTATGCCACACATCATACACTAAACCAACTATCTTCCACTTGATACACTCCAAACCAACAATATGCCACACGTCATACACTAAACCAACTATCTTCCACTTGATACACTCCATACCAACAGTATGCCACATGCCATACACTAAACCAACTATCTTCCACTTGATACACTCCATACCAACAGTATGCCACACATCATACACTAAACCAACTATCTTTCACTTGATACACTCCATACCAACAGTATGCCACATGCCATACACTAAACCAACTATCTTCCACTTGATACACTCCATACCAACAGTATGCCACACGTCATACACTAAACCAACTATCTTCCACTTGATACACTCCATACCAACAGTATGCCACACGTCATACACTAAACCAACTATCTTCCACTTGATACACTCCATACCAACAGTATGCCACATGCCATACACTAAACCAACTATCTTCCACTTGATACACTCCATACCAACAGTATGCCACACATCATACACTAAACCAACTATCTTCCACTTGATACACTCCAAACCAACAATATGCCACACGTCATACACTAAACCAACTATCTTCCACTTGATACACTCCAAACCAACAATATGCCACACGTCATACACTAAACCAACTATCTTCCACTTGATACACTCCATACCAACAGTATGCCACATGCCATACACTAAACCAACTATCTTCCACTTGATACACTCCATACCAACAGTATGCCACACATCATACACTAAACCAACTATCTTCCACTTGATACACTCCAAACCAACAATATGCCACACGTCATACCCTAAACCAACTATCTTCCACTTGATACACTCCATACCAACAATATGCCACACGTCATACCCTAAACCAACTATCTTCCACTTGATACACTCCATACCAACAATATGCCACATGCCATACACTAAACCAACTATCTTTCACTTGATACACTCCATACCAACAGTATGCCACACATCATACACTAAACCAACTATCTTCCACTTGATACACTCCAAACCAACAATATGCCACACGTCATACACTAAACCAACTATCTTCCACTTGATACACTCCATACCAACAGTATGCCACATGCCATACACTAAACCAACTATCTTCCACTTGATACACTCCATACCAACAGTATGCCACACGTCATACACTAAACCAACTATCTTCCACTTGATACACTCCATACCAACAGTATGCCGCATCTCATACCATAAACCAACAATATGCCACATGCCATACTCTAAACAAACTATCTTCCACTTGATAACTCCAAACCAACAATACGACACATATTATATACTGAACCAACCATCTCTCACTTGATACACACCAAATCAACAATATGCCACATGTAATGTCCTAAACAAACTATCTTCCACTTGATAACTCCAAACCAACAATATGACACATATTATATACTGAACCAATCATCTCTCACTTGATACACACCAAATCAACAATATGCCACATGTAATGTCCTAAACCAACTATGTTCCACTTGATAACTCCAAACCAACAATATGACACATATTATATACTGAACCAACTCTCACTTGGTACACAACAAATCAACAATATGCCACATGTAATGTCCTAAACCAACTATGTTCCACTTGATAACTCCAAACCAACAATATGACACATTATATACTGAACCATGTCTCACTTGGTACACACCAAATCAACATTTGCCACATGTAATGTCCTAAACAAACTATCTTCCACTTGATAACTCCAAACCAACAATACGACACATATTATATACTGAACCAACCATCTCTCACTTGATACACACCAAATCAACAATATGCCACATGTAATGTCCTAAACAAACTATCTTCCACTTGATAACTCCAAACCAACAATATGACACATATTATATACTGAACCAACCATCTCTCACTTGATACACACCAAATCAACAATATGCCACATGTAATGTCCTAAACCAACTATGTTCCACTTGATAACTCCAAACCAACAATATGACACATATTATATACTGAACCAACTCTCACTTGGTACACAACAAATCAACAATATGCCACATGTAATGTCCTAAACCAACTATGTTCCACTTGATAACTCCAAACCAACAATATGACACATTATATACTGAACCATGTCTCACTTGGTACACACCAAATCAACATTTGCCACATGTAATGTCCTAAACAAACTATCTTCCACTTGATAACTCCAAACCAACAATATGACACATATTATATACTGAACCAACCATCTCTCACTTGATACACACCAAATCAACAATATGCACATGTAATGTCCTAAACAAACTATCTTCCACTTGATAACTCCAAACCAACAATATGACACATATTATATACTGAACCAACCATCTCTCACTTGATACACACCAAATCAACAATATGCCACATGTAATGTCCTAAACAAACTATCTTCCACTTGACAACTCCAAACCAACAATATGACACATATTATATACTGAACCAACCATCTCTCACTTGATACACACCAAATCAACAATATGCCACATGTAATGTCCTAAACAAACTATCTTCCACTTGACAACTCCAAACCAACAATATGACACATATTATATACTGAACCAACCATCTCTCACTTGATACACACCAAATCAATATGCCACATGTAATGTCCTAAACAAACTATCTTCCACTTGATAACTCCAAACCAACAATATGACACATTATATACTGAACCATGTCTCACTTGGTACACAACAAATCAACAATATGCCACATGTAATGTCCTAAACCAACTATGTTCCACTTGATAACTCCAAACCAACAATATGACACATTATATACTGAACCATGTCTCACTTGGTACACACCAAATCAACATATGCCACATGTAATGTCCTAAACCAACTATGTTCCACTTGATAACTCCAAACCAACAATATGACACATATTATATACTGAACCAACCATCTCTCACTTGATACACACCAAATCAACAATATGCCACATGTAATGTCCTAAACAAACTATCTTCCATTTGACAACTCCAAACCAACAATATGACATATTATATACTGAACCAACCATCTCTCACTTGATACACACCAAATCAACAATATGCCACATGTAATGTCCTAAACAAACTATCTTCCACTTGACAACTCCAAACCAACAATATGACACATATTATATACTGAACCAACCATCTCTCACTTGATACACACCAAATCAATATGCCACATGTAATGTCCTAAACAAACTATCTTCCACTTGATAACTCCAAACCAACAATATGACACATTATATACTGAACCATGTCTCACTTGGTACACAACAAATCAACAATATGCCACATGTAATGTCCTAAACCAACTATGTTCCACTTGATAACTCCAAACCAACAATATGACACATTATATACTGAACCAACCATCTCTCACTTGATACACACCAAATCAACAATATGCCACATGTAATGTCCTAAACAAACTAGGTTCCACTTGATACACATCAATTAATTATGGAACACTTGTTACACACCAAACCAATAGGTTTTTTCATGTTATTTCATTATACCAACATCTTCGCCAGTCCGTATGTTTCATACGTTTATTATGCCAATATCTTTATTATGTATCCTAAGTGATTTTTAACAAGTGACATTTTTTCTTTCATAATTGTATTATCAGAATGTTCTTTGAATATCGCTCGGATAATCTCGACAGTAATGTTAAGTTATTCTGTGAACAGCGCAGTGTAAATATTTCATATAAACAACAGGACACCATTCCCTGTTTAAGAAATCAACAACTTGGATGTAGGTCATTTCTTTTGTGGCGACACGTCTTCAAGTTCTCTCTAAACAAATAGATCGTATCCTTTATCCAAACGGAGTTCACTTTTAAAACAGGAAATGTTTTCAAAGGTACGTCAAGCCAGATTCGGACTACATTTGGTAATGTGCAGGGGTGGTCGTGAGACGTATGATAGTCATAAAAGAAAGTAAGGGAAGGTTCATAAGGAAATGTGCTGAATAATACATGATTGATGGTATGCAAAAATCCATTTCGCTTGTTTTTATTAAATAACAAACATTTATGTAAGTTGAGTTCATTGATTTTGTATTTTGATAATAAATCATCAAATTTATCAACCTTTTCTGTTCCTTGTCGATAGCAAGTGTTTCAATATAATTACAACATGTACACACATTTTCTCTAACGACTCTGTTAACTAATCTACCCCACGCTAGTACAGCGGTAAGTCTACAGAATTACACTGGATCCCCTCGGTGGGCTCAGCAGACAGCCCGATGTGGCTTAGCTATAAGAAAAGCAGTAACTAATATTTCTAGATGTCACTGTAAGAGAGTTTGTTTGTTTGTTTGTTTTGGAATTTCGCACAAAGCTACTCGAGGGCTATCTGTGCTAGCCGTCCCTAATTTAGCAGTGTAAGACTAGAGGGAAGGCAGCTAGTCATCACCACCCACCGCCAACTCTTGGGCTACTCTTTTACCAACGAAAAGTGGGATTGACCATCACATTATAACGCCCCCACGGCTGGGAGGGCGAGCATGTTTGGCGCGACTCGGGCGCGAACCCGCGACCCTCAGATTACGATGCGCACGCCTTAACGCGCTAGGCCATGCCAGGCCCGTGTAAGAGAGAGTGTTAATTATTGAATACAATAACCCAAGGCCGTTTTTATAAAGTTCATAAAAAATAACAATATAATACCTAGTTGGACGACTATGAAAAGCAGGGTTTAACTTATGTCTATAAGTTTAAAGAGTGTATCTAAGAAACGTTTGTGCATCCAAACAAGCTCACTTCCAACTAATTAAGGTTTTGATATTCCGTTAGGAGAAGGATACTGTGAACGAAATATTAATTTGTAAGAAGTTACTTGTAGGTAAAATATTAACTTAGACACTAAAACATTGGCAAATAACTCATCTGGCTTCGAGTTCCATAAATAACGTGTCATATTATACAATAAAAGAGTGTTTATTTATTTGAACAAAAACACTTGAGAAATTTAGTAACAAGAATAATATTTGTTTTATCCACGAGTAAATAATAACATTTCTTAACCTTATCTAAGCTTGAAAATCGTTTCATCATCCACGAGGGTTAACATGAAACACCATCTTCAAACATATAGATTCGGTGAGGTAAAATCAATTGTTTTTAAACATAACAATAAACTGACACAATAATAACTGTTGGAATAATAATCAAACAAACAGTAAATTGACACAATAATATATATATATTAGCTGCTTCAGTTTGTTCCTTTAAGTTATTCTATATTGTAGAAAAGTCTTACGTTACAACTAGAAAGGCTAAATACTGAAAATTACTTGATGTTTTTCTTATTTTGTTTATTACAAGTTAATCTACTAATATTGTACAGTAGAGAAACAACTACATACAATGATGTTTTATGTATGTACAGCCTGTAACGATTGGTTTAGAACAGTTTTTTGGGGTTACACATGCAGAGATGCCAACCATTACGATTTGAGCGTAATCATTACGATTTTGGTGTATACATTACAACTATACGTTCATACAGACAAATATTACAACTTGTTACAACTCCCAAATTATTATATATTATATAGGCCTATACAATAAAGTGATAAATTGTTCCCCCAGGAGTTGAAATGGGTGAAAAGAAAAGTTCTAGTGAGATACAAATAAATTTTGATAATAAATAAGTCATAGTCCAAATGGCTACTTGTGATAATCATGTTTGTGCTTGAAATAATAAAAATATTTGTATCTCCGACGTCTACCAATAGTTTGAGTACGGTGTTTCTCCATACTGGGTACGTGGGGGAAATCCACAGTTACGTCATCAGTGCTTGTCAGCCAATTAGCGTTTTCGTAGATGGGTATTTCTCGTTTTCTAAACGGCATAGAAACACCAATGCGATCCTTCACCAGATTGTCTTGTTTCTGGCAAATCTAAAAGGACTAAAACTGTGAAAGGGCTCTGTCTACAATCATTACGCTCAGTCATTTGAAATAGTAGGCATCTCCGCACATGTAATATTTCAAACTTTGTACGTTTCAAGATGGAATATAGCTACAAAACACCTACACTAAAGGATTAACCCAATAGCAACTCTCAGAATGGATTTTTCCTAAAACTACTTAAGCCTTCAAGTTATGCGCCTGATAAACCAAAATGGAGGCGGGGGTTAGATGCAAACATATTAAATATACAGGCTGCTACCTAATTAAAAGAAATAAAAGTAGGCGAATCTTTTGTTCCACTGATACACCTGTCGAAATTTAAGCTTGTTCTCAGCTATTGTTATCACACTATCAAGATACACTTTGGGTATTCTTCTAAAATCTCTTGAAAAAATTTTATTATTGTGCTAGAAAAAACAAAAAAAAAACGAGGAATTTTCATTCAAAATTCATAAATCTAGAAGTTATTACAACTTTATCTATAACTAGTTTATTCCGAGTTTTTTAAACTTGAAAATGATATAATGATTTCCATTCCTCTGCTCCCCAAACAGCGCATGTCTGTGGACTTTACATTGCTGGAATCCGTGGTGGGCAGAGCACAGATAGCCCATCGTGTTGCTTTGCGCTTAATTTCAAACAATTCATGTTTTTTTTATTAAAGTCACAATACTTTATAACTAATTGTAAGAAATAAAAACAATGGACCGAAATTTGCGTAAGATATTTTATTTTTGGTGTTCATAAAATCTAAATTACCAAGGATATAGCCTTGTTTATCAAAAACATGTGTGAGGAATTATATTTCCATATTACTGGATTAGAAAGATGCATTTTGTGTGTTTTCTAAACTGGAAAAAATACTCAGGAAAACCGTCAATGTTTTGTTTTCGAATTTCGCGCAAAGCTACACGAGGGCTATCTGCGCTAGCTTACCCTAATTTAGTTGTGTAAGACTAGAGGGAAGGCTGTCAATATTAAATTTGCTATGAAAATTCCGATTTTACTGTACTTCTAAAGTGGAAAGTGTTATTATAAAATAGTTTTACGATGTTACTGAACTTCTAAAGTGGAAAATGTTATTATAAAGTAGTTTTAAAGAAGGGAATTTTTACACAAAACGTCCAACTATAGAACAAGCTTCGATCTTTATTCTTATTGTGAAGTTAATAATTTCCTTTCACTTTCAAACCGAAATAATGTTTTTCATTAAAGCCGTAACAATTTGTTCTCAAGTCTTTTAAGAAATGTAATAAACCAGTAAACCTTCTTGTGAAAAGTATGGTATGAATGACTTTTTAAAAATTTCTATACGAGTAAAATGATGTCCTTGGAGAAAGTCAATTGTTAGCCCAAAGCCTGAACCTCAAAATCTCTGGAGGATCCTTTGAAGGGCCAATTCTCTCACTAAATTATTAAGTCTGCCTTGTGTGACAAGTTGTAATTCACCAGATGTTTCAGGTTGAATCATCATTTCTACTGATATTAGATGAAACTGTATGAAGTCTCTGGTGAAGTAAGTACGTGTACATCAGGTCTCACACAGCAGACTGAAGGTTTTGAAGTGAGTACGTGTACATCAGGTCTCACACAGCAGACTGAAGGTTTTGAAGTGAGTACGTGTACATCAGGTCTCACACAGCAGACTGAAGGTTTTGAAGTGAGTACGTGTACATCAGGTCTCACACAGCAGACTGAAGGTTTTGAAGTGAGTTCGTGTACATCAGGTCTCACACAGCAGACTGAAGGTTTTGAAGTGAGTACGTGTACATCAGGTCTCACACAGCAGACTGAAGGTTTTGAAGTGAGTACGTGTACATCAGGTCTCACACAGCAGACTGAAGGTTTTGAAGTGAGTACGTGTACATCAGGTCTCACACAGCAGACTGAAGGTTTTGAAGTGAGTACGTGTACATCAGGTCTCACACAGCAGACTGAAGGTTTTGAAGTGAGTACGTGTACATCAGGTCTCACACAGCAGACTGAAGGTTTGAAGTGAGTACGTGTACATCAGGTCTCACACAGCAGACTGAAGGTTTTGAAGTGAGTACGTGTACATCAGGTCTCACACAGCAGACTGAAGGTTTTGAAGTGAGTACGTGTACATCAGGTCTCACACAGCAGACTGAAGGTTTTGAAGTGAGTACGTGTACATCAGGTCTCACACAGCAGACTGAAGGTTTTGAAGTGAGTACGTGTACATCAGGTCTCACACAGCAGACTGAAGGTTTTGAAGTGAGTACGTGTACATCAGGTCTCACACAGCAGACTGAAGGTTTTGAAGTGAGTACGTGTACATCAGGTCTCACACAGCAGACTGAAGGTTTTGAAGTGAGTGCGTGTACATCAGGTCTCACACAGCAGACTGAAGGTTTTGAAGTGAGTACGTGTACATCAGGTCTCACACAGCAGACTGAAGGTTTTGAAGTGAGTATGCGTGTACATCAGGTCTCACACAGCAGACTGAAGGTTTTGAAGTGAGTAATGTACATCAGGTCTCACACAGCAGACTGAAGGTTTTGAAGTGAGTACGTGTACATCAGGTCTCACACAGCAGACTGAAGGTTTTGAAGTGAGCGTGTACATCAGGTCTCACACAGCAGACTGAAGGTTTTGAAGTGAGTACGTGTACATCAGGTCTCACACAGCAGACTGAAGGTTTTGAAGTGAGTGCGTGTACATCAGGTCTCACACAGCAGACTGAAGGTTTTGAAGTGAGTGCGTGTACATCAGGTCTCACACAGCAGACTGAAGGTTTTGAAGTGAGTACGTGTACATCAGGTCTCACACAGCAGACTGAAGGTTTTGAAGTGAGTACGTGTACATCAGGTCTCACACAGCAGACTGAAGGTTTGGATAAGAAATTTACTTTTTATTTCTAGCCTTGAACATTACATTAGCAAAAATAAAAATTCCCTTTCTTATTTGTAGTCCATTGTCTCAATTGTTTGACACAAATGGTGCAAACTTTGCATGGAGTCCATGGTTCATCTTGGTCCACAAGCTCGATTCCAAAATAAGCATAATTCAACAAATTCTGTGATGTTTTGCCTTTGTTTTTTGTAACAAATGTACCACAAGTATAACAGAAGTGGATTGGTCATTTACAACTCTTGTTGCTACAGCAACTAATAAATAATACTGAAAAGAAACATCAGTGTCAAAGTATGTGCACTATTAAGAAATGAAACATCATGCGACCTGTTTACATGCTAGTGGTGTGTTTCTCGTGGGTTCTAGAAAGTTCAATAAGACCTACATCATGGTTTTCTAGAGAAATCTCTAACCAGTGATTGTAAACATTTTAAGTGTAACAAAACGTGATACAATTTCTATGAAAATAATTCACTTATGTAAAAGTACACATTTTGTGAAAAATCTGTAACTGGTGGTGAAAAATATCTGTCACTGTTGAATTCAGTGTACGGAAATTACTAAAGAACATGTAAACTGTTGATTAAAAACCATCATAGGCTTCTGATATTACAGCATCAGTAGAACAGATGAAAACTATTTTATAAAAGTTTTGTAGGAAAGACAGAAAATAGCCAGAATATTTACTTTATTCATGTCCACAACAAACTAGTGATACAATGTGACTTATGGAATAACAAAACCTAGAACAGCCAAATATTAAAACAACTATTAGAAATAAAACATACTTTGTTTAGCATAAATGTATTAAAAGTTTTGTAAAAACTGGATGTGCCACTCCAGCAGTTATTGAAAATAAAATCATTTCAATATAAGTTTCCTGTTGAACTTCCTGTAGTTCACACTCCAATCCTAAAGATTTTCCTTACAAACAATTCTGATTCATAAATAAATTGATGGTTTTATAGAACGACACATCCACTTAACAGGAACATTCCAGTCAAGTTCATACACAACTTCTCAGGGTGGTCCTGAAAAAAATTGATTTAACCACATTGTAACTCACCTTAACTGGAACATCCCAAAAACTGCTTTTCAGTTATGTGAAGGAGTTCGATCAACCATGTAAGTTATAAGAAAAATATTACCTAAATTAATAAAATAAAAATGGTTATGAGCCCTTTCAGTGCAAACTACAACTAAGGTTAATTTGTTATTCAACTGAAGACCAATTACAGGAGATTACACTAAATCATACAACTAGTTTAAAAAACATAATGGGAAAACATGGTTGGTTCGTTGATTTGGTGTTTTATGACACAAAGCAGCTAAGTTATCTGTGTTAAACATCCAGTAAAAAAGTTAAAATTAAAAGTAAATATTGTAAAGTTCATAAAAGGAAATTAAGGTAAAACAAAACAAAGTTTAAAAAAAACATAAATAGTATAAAACCAATGTTTACATCTAGTTTACAATGTGAAGAGAAAAACTACAGTAATACATGTTGTAAAGGACTTTCTGTAGCATAACTGTAATTATTATAACTCACCAGGAAGACTAACAGGTAAGTACAAAAACCACAATCAGTCACACGAAGATTGCTTTTCCAGTCTTGATTCTGAGTTATTTGACATTATGGCCATTTCCAAAGAGTAAAAGTTCTGAAAGACTTGAAGCAAAATTTTAATAATAACTCGGCAGGATGACTAACAGGTAGCTCAAACAGCAGTGTTAGTCACCTGAAGTTGGCCTTTCCAGTCCTGGTTTTGAGTTATTTGATGTTACGGCCAGTTTCTAATTTCAAATCGAACTAGATGAACTGTGATTTTTAAAATGAAGCCACATTAAAAAGGTGTAATGTATAAATTAAAAACTTAAACAGCATTAAAAAGATTAATGGCCTTTAAAAAACTAAAAACATTACCAAGATGGACAGTGTCACCATCACCAGTAACACTAACATTATGGATAAACCTTGGGACAGAACATGTTTAAAATGGTGTCGTCATAGAGTCGTAACGATGGCAGGAAAGTAAAATGTGGCTTACAGTGATTTGAGTGTTACACAAACTACACACTGGTGCATCAGTTCCAGATAAAATAAAAGGATGAGTTAAAAAACTGTGACCAATGGCGTAGTCTAGTTAGAACAACTTTCTCTTTCCGATCCTTATGGTAACAAGACGGCCAAAGTACAATATAGGGTTTTATTAGGAAAAGCTTGTTTTCACATTGCTCACTCCAAGTCGAATGCCAGCTGGCATGGAGCCGAGCCTTGAATACAGGACTATAGTCCATGTATGGAACAGGCACAGCAGTAATAGTGCCAGAGCAGATAAACTTAGCTGCAGTGTTGCAAAGCTTGTTCCTGTGAATACCAACATGGCCCAGTATCCAGAAAGACTGGATAGAAGTAGATGTTAAAGAGAAATGGACCAGTCGGTTTTGAATGTCTGCGAGAACAGGGTGTGAACTACAATGAAGCAATTCCGGGGGCCAGTAATGAACTAAGCGAGTCAGTATAAATAGTGTAGTTTAAGTACTGCTTAGCTTCTATGTGATCCAGGGTAAGAGAAATGACGTACAGTTCAGCAGTGAACACAGAAGTCGTAGAGAGGATTCTGCATACAACCACTGAACCACAACAAACCATGGCAGAGCCCACACAGTCATCTTTCAAACCATCCTTCCATTTGTATTTATACAGATGGTTCGAAAGATGTTCAGCAAATAACAGACAGTATTTCCAATTGCGAGTGTCTGCTTTTCTCAGAACTCTTAAAGATAGGTCACATCTGGGGACTGTAAGAAGCCATGGTGGGATGGGCTAACCAGTAGACACAGCAATGTTATCCAAGGACAGACCCAATTCATCCAATTGCACCTGGATACAAAGGTCAAATGGAGCAATGACAGATCATCTGTTCTGAAAAAGTATGGCCCACCCAGGAAGGAATACACAACTCCAGGTGGGATGCTTTGGTAAAGAATGAAGTTTAGAAGCATACAGTCAAGACAGTTGCAAACAGTGGAGGAGCAACAATGCAGAACTGAAGTCCTTAATGATGAATGGGGTCTAACATCTTTAAGGCCAAAGATCTGGCAGGGCCATAGACCAGTGATCCATAGTTGTGTTTTGATTGAATAGAAGCAAGATATATGTTTAGCACTGAATGTAAATCCCCTCCCCCCAAGTGGTGGAACAGAGGACATGGAGGATGTTCAGTGCTCTTGTACATTTGACCCATAGCTGCTTTAAATGTGGTATAAAGGTCAGCTTATGGTCAAAGATAAGCCCTAAGAACTTTGTCTCAGAGACTGCAGGTAGCACAACTTCACCAATACAGAGTTCAGGATCAGACTGAATACCCTGTTGGTGGTAAAAGTGCATGCAAACAGTTTTAGAGAGAGAAGAGAAATTAAAGCCGTTTGCTGTGGTCCACTTTAGTAAATGACTGAGGGCAGTCTGTAGCTGTCACTCAATATACCTCATGTTTGACGACTGATGCGAGATGCAAAAGTCATTGAAAAAGAGTCCATCTGCAACAGTAAGAGGGAGTTGTTCAGTGGTGAAATTTATCTTTATACTTAAAAGTGTGACACTCAAAACACAGACCCGAGGGACTCCTAGTTGCTGTACAAAAAAAGGGGAAAGTGTCAAACCCACACGATCTTGGAATCGCTTGTCCATTAATAAATATATAAGTGCACAGTGACTTTCTGAACACGCTGTATTTTAACAAATGGGCAAATGGCCATATAACCCACATATATGGAGGTCTCTCCATGTTGTATTATAAGCCTTCTTAATGTCAAAGAACATCGATACAAGGTGTTGTCGTTTGAGAAAGAATTCTCTGATTGACGTTTCAAGTCAAATCAGGTGGTCCATTGTGGAGAGCTGTTATTGGAATCCACAATGGGTGGGTGAGAGGAGGTTTGATTTGAGGAACCACACAAGATGAGCATTAATCATCCTCAATGAGGTGTTACAGAGACAGCTCGTTAAAGCAATTGGGCGACAGTTTGAAGGAATCTTAGGATCCTACCCAGGCTTAGAGAAAGGTAGGACAATAGCCTGGCACCAGGCATCAGTAAAAACGTTCTACTGCAAGTTCTGATTAAAAATAATCAAAATAACAGCAAGAGACACATGCGATAGATGGCTCAGCATTTCACAGTGAACGTCATCAGGTCTAACCGATGTACTATCAGACTGATGAAGGGCCAGTTTGAGTTCCACCAGCTTAAAGCGATGAGACAATCAGCTCAAAAGGAAAGAGGTGATTGCTCTGTCCGAGTCTTGATGGCTAAGAAGGTGGAGGAAGAAGCAGAAGTGCCAGATACCAAGCTAAAGCTTTCACCCAGAGTATTGGCAATGTTCTAGGTATCAGCTACTTCCTGGCCATCAGAGAGCAAGATTGAAACTGAGACAGAATTATATTGCCCACTGACCTTTCGAATCTTGTCCCATATGACTTTGGAAATGGTGGTAGAAGATATGCTGGTTGTGAACTTAATCCAAGATTCCTTCTAGCTTTGACATCTTACCCACTAAGCATGTGCACTGGCCTGCTGGAAAGCGAGCGGTTCGAGAGTGTGGAATACCTAAGGAAAGCATCCCAGGCCCATTTTTGAGCCCTCTGTGCCACATGGCAAGCAGGATTCCACCATGGATGAGGTTATTGTGGAAAACGTTTTAGGAATGCATTGAACATTGAGTAAAAGAGGGCCAGTTTGCGTGACCCAGCTTCCATCAGGGCACTCGGGTCAGGTGGCATCGATCACAGCCAATCTCTCTCAAAATTATAGGAAAATGATCACTGCCTCATGAATTATCGTCAACTCTCCATGAAAAATGGGAGAATAGTGAAGGGGAGCAAATTGAGAGATCAATAGCAGTAAAGGACTGACTAGACACATGAAAATAAGTAGAAGAACCAGTATTGAAAGGAAAGGTTGTGATCAGAGAGCATATGCTCTACAGAGCAACCCCTCATATCAATATCAGCACTTCCTCAAAGGAGATGATATCCATTAAAGTCCCCAAGGATTAAAGGGAGACAGCATCTGTTCAACGAGAGCCTCAAGGTCTGTTTGATCATATGACTCTCCAGGTGACAGGTACAGAGAACAAACAGTGATGGTATGACCCAAGGAAATACGGATGGCTATGGCCTCCAAGGGTATGTCAAGTGGCAAAGACAGGGTGGGCACAAACTGATCAACCAACAGCGCCACCCCTCCATGCAATCATCCATCACACAGCCTGTCATTTCTGTACAAAGAAAACCACTGAAAGATGGCTGTATCAGCAGGTTTCAGAAATGTTTCCTGTAAGGAAAGACATACAGGATGGTAGGGAGCAATCAGTGTTTTGATGTCATCTAGATTAGGACATAAATCTCGACAGTTCCATCGTATAAAGGCAGCTATTTTTATTTATGTGTAGGTGAATTGGGTGAAGAACCCTTCTGTTTATGACCATGTCTTTTTTCTTTACTGTGTTTATTGGAGGAAGGTCTATTGACCTCCATGGATCCTGCCCTGGGTCAATTGAGCAGGTTTTTACTGTTGGAAAAGGATTCCAGCTACCAAGGACGTGAACAAATGATCATTTTGCATCGTGGGGTGGGAGAAGAAGATGTATCCAAGGAAATGCCTGTACCCAAAACCAAAGGAAGGGGATCTTGAGATTTGTTGGAATAAGTAAGGGACAGAGATGGGTGTCAAAATTGATTCATCAACTTTTTTAACCATGGAAGTCAAAAGACTTTTCATTTGTTTGGAGAACGATTCTTCAGGAGTCACATAAAGATCTGTCTGCACTCCCACACTAGCTGTAGAATGAAGTACAGCAGCATATGTCAGAGATGAGGTGGTGGATAGCAATTTTTGAGCCCAGGATAGGTAATGTTATGAATCGTTTTCAAACGCTGCACCTCTTTTTCTTCCAACCATTTAGGGCAAGAACGAAAGTAGGATGGGTGAGAGCCATTGCAATTGATGCAATGAGGGTCCATTTGACACTCATAGGCATCATGGTCCTTACCAACAAGCACACATCAAGGAACCACGACATGACTTCAAGTGACTGAACCATCGACACTGGAAACATCGGAGAGGGTTTGGAATGTATGGCCATACTCTGCAATTAAGATAATCTGCCTTGATGATGGTAGGCGGGCGTGGCGGAGGACATTGGTCAGCATCATAATTGCATCTTTTTGAGTGGAGATTAGCCTCACTGCAGAAACTCCTTGGGTGGAGAAACCAATGAGAATCTGCAACTCTGGGATGTTCTGCAAATCCCTCTCAACAATAACTCCTCTTGATGAATTCAAAGTAGCATGAGGCATAACCTCAATAGGTATATTTCCAATAGCCTTTGAATGCAACAGGAGTTCACTGTGTTGAGATGTGGATGTTTCCACCAATATATTACCAGTTCAAAGCTTTCTTACTGACTTTGGAGAGCCAGCAAGTCCCTCTAGTCCCTTCTGAATGAAAAGGGAGACATTTGACCTAAAAGTTTGTGCAATATATTAGAAAGTGAGGTACAACAGGTGGTATATGGATGGTGAGAATTGCTGCTCAGAATCTTCAAGACGTCGTAATTTACTTATAGACTGTTTCTTCACTATTTTATTAAGATTTTTAATTGGAGTGCCATAATAAATGGAAATTTCAGAGCCCACTGACCCCACCCACCATGGAGCCCTATGAGGGGATGCACTACAATGTCAAACAAGGACATTGCAGCAGCGCCTGGGTTTACGTGAGCACTATACTCAAACACCAGCATCAGATACAATGTACACAACACCTGTTGAGAACATCCAACACTAGTGCTTGGCTAGATCCCAAGTGAACCAGCTGACTGTCCCAAGGAAGTCCATCTACAGGAGTTCAAGGCCAAAGTGGTGTGTTAGGGTTAAACCCTTCAACCACCAGGATTCTCTCCTCCCCTTCACATGTCACCACACACGGCAAACACGTGGGTGGATGCTTAGATCCCAGAGGAGGTAAACTGAAAGAACAGAACCTTCCCTGTCAAATGAAATGTTTAAAATACATACAGGGTATTAGTTTAAGTTCAAAATAAGTCTAATTATTTTATCTTAGGTTACATTCTAACTTTTATTACAGCCTATATTATAGTTACATGAGGACTTGAACTTGTGTACAGAATATGCAATTTAAAAAATCTTCTTTAGGCAGTCCTGGTGAGAAACTTTTACTGTCAAAGTAATGTACTTCTAAACACAATTACCAGTGCTGGGTGGATGGTTTTCATTCTCTGGTAAATTCTCTCTTTCTTCATTTGTCAGTATTCCATTAAATAGGGAATTCACATGGTGTTCCTCATAATTCTGTCGCTGTATGTCCTCCTGAAAAAGAAATGGAAATTATCTCTGTGAAACCTCCCATATGTAAAGTTACATATCTTAATAAATACAAGTTCAGTACGGTACATCATTAAACAAATGCCTTTTATATGGGTATATATCTTAGTAGTCTCAACCAACACTTTCTAATCATTGTATGTTTCTTCTTTAGATTTGTTTCATATTACATATTGGTAATTAGACTGGTACATTCAACATTATTTAGCAAACTCTTTCATGGTTTTGTCAAAAACTACTAGTTGTAAAGTTAAACAAATTAAATCAAACCACTGTTATTACTACAGCTTCAACAGTTAACACACATTAGACCACAGAGACTAAACAATTACTAAACAACTACAGTTTAAAGTAGTATTACAGTCAAAGAGAATATATTTCACTTTATATTTACAAACGTCTAAACTTAAAGCACCTTTATTATACTGTATAAAACAGGATCAAAGTAGACATACCTAACACTGCATCTCCTTTACACATTATATAAAAACTGTTAAATGAATTGAACAAGAAAGTTACTCTTTCTTCAGTTTATTTAATGTATCTTAATAAATGTGATTTAACTTTAATTCATCTCTTCTGTTTACTGTTCCTACCTGCGACGTTGAAGACAGTTTAACAGGTAATTTATCAAGACTAGCATCTTTACAGATTTCATTCCCTCCACATGCCTTTAAAAAAAAAATTACATTGTTATCAAAGTTGTAATAAATACTCAATGATGTATTACAAGTGAAATCTCTTTCCTTTAATAAATATCTATTTAATACATCTTCTCTAAAAGTAATTTATTTCTCTTATTATATACCCTAACAAATGTAGTTCTCTATGCACTTGAAAACTTCTATTTCTCTTAGTTGTCCCTTTCCATTTATGGAGGGAAGGTATTGCCACACATTATAAAACCACAAACATTCTTAGTAATAGAGAGAGAGGAACCAGGTTGAAGGATCAACCAGATTACATGGAAATACTGTGGTTGATCAAAGACCGAACATGTGGAATGCTGTGGTGTGTGGCATAAGGGCACAGAATCTGCAGCCCAACACTGTGCAAGCCTCACAATGGTTTTAGGGGTGGGTTGCAACTGTAACATAAACAGCAAGAGATATCTATACCATACACTCTACAAAACACATTTCTCTTACTATATATTCTAAAAATTCACTTCTGTTGCTGCACATACATAAATTCACTTCTGTTGCTGCACATGTATAAATTCACTTCTGTTACTACACATGTATAGATTCACTTCTGTTACTACACATGTATAAATTCACTTCTGTTACTACACATGTATAAATTCACTTCTGTTGCTACACATGTATAAATTCACTTCTGTTGCTACACATGTATAAATTCACTTCTGTTGCTACACATACATAAATTCACTTCTGTTGCTGCACATACATAAATTCACTTCTGTTGCTGCACATACATAAATTCACTTCTGTTGCTGCACATACATAAATTCACTTCTGTTGCTGCACATACATAAATTCACTTCTGTTGCTGCACATACATAAATTCACTTCTGTTGCTGCACATGTATAAATTCACTTCTGTTGCTGCACATGTATAAATTCACTTCTGTTGCTACACATGTATAAATTCACTTCTGTTGCTACACACGTAAATTCACTTCTGTTGCTACACACGTAAATTCACTTCTGTTGCTACACACGTAAATTCACTTCTGTTGCTACACACGTATAAATTCACTTCTGTTGCTACACATGTACGTAAATTCACTTCTGTTGCTACACACGTATAAATTCACTTCTGTTACTACACACGTATAAATTCACTTCTGTTACTACACACGTATAAATTCACTTCTGTTACTACACACGTATAAATTCACTTCTGTTACTACACACGTATAGATTCACTTCTGTTACTACACACGTGTATGGATTCACTTCTGTTACTACACACGTATAAATTCACTTCTGTTACTACACACGATAAATTCACTTCTGTTACTACACGTTATAAATTCACTTCTGTTACTACACACGATAAATTCACTTCTGTTACTACACGTGATAAATTCACTTCTGTTACTACACACGTATAAATTCACTTCTGTTACTACACACGATAAATTCACTTCTGTTACTACACACGAGTAAATTCACTTCTGTTACTACACACGGTATAAATTCACTTCTGTTACTACACACGTTATAAATTCACTTCTGTTACTACACACGTATAAATTCACTTCTGTTACTACACACGTATAAATTCACTTCTGTTACTACACACGTATAAATTCACTTCTGTTACTACACACGTATAAATTCACTTCTGTTACTACACACGTATAAATTCACTTCTGTTACTACACACGTATAAATTCACTTCTGTTACTACACACGTATAAATTCACTTCTGTTACTACACACGTGATAAATTCACTTCTGTTACTACACACGAGTAAATTCACTTCTGTTACTACACACGTTATAAATTCACTTCTGTTACTACACACGAGTAAATTCACTTCCGTTACTACACGGTATAAATTCACTTCCGTTACTACACACGTTAGTAAATTCACTTCGTTACTACACACGTATAAATTCACTTCCGTTACTACACACGTATAAATTCACTTCCGTTACTACACACGCTTATAAATTCACTTCCGTTACTACACACGTATAAATTCACTTCCGTTACTACACACGTATAAATTCACTTCCGTTACTACTGCATTATAAATTCACTTCCGTTACTACTGCGTATAAATTCACTTCCGTTACTACTGCGCGATAAATTCACTTCCGTTACTACACACGATAAATTCACTTCCGTTACTACACGAGTAAATTCACTTCCGTTACTACACGCGTTATAAATTCACTCTGGGTTACTACACACGAGTAAATTCACTTCGTTACTACGCGTATAAATTCACTTCGTTACTACACGATAAATTCACTTCGTTACTACACACGATAAATTCACTTCCGCAATTACTACATGCGTATAAATTCACTTCCGTTACTACACATCGATGTAATTCACTTCCGTTACTACACACGATAAATTACTTCGTTACTACACACGTTATAAATTCACTTCGTTACTACACACGTTATAAATTCACTTCCGCTACTACACACGAGTAAATTCACTTCCGCTATTACACACGATAAATTCACTTCTGTTACTACACACGAGTAAATTCACTTCTGTTACTACACACGAGTAAATTCACTTCTGTTACTACACACGATAAATTCACTTCTGTTACTACACACGATAAATTCACTTCTGTTACTACACACGTGATAAATTCACTTCTGTTACTACACACGATAAATTCACTTCTGTTACTACACACGAGTAAATTCACTTCTGTTACTACACACGCGTAAATTCACTTCTGTTACTACACACGATAAATTCACTTCTGTTACTACACACGATAAATTCACTTCTGTTACTACACACGTGATAAATTCACTTCTGTTACTACACACGATAAATTCACTCTGTTACTACACACGAGTAAATTCACTTCTGTTACTACACACGAGTAAATTCACTTCTGTTACTACACACGAGTAAATTCACTTCTGTTACTACACACGATAAATTCACTTCTGTTACTACACACGAGTAAATTCACTTCTGTTACTACACACGAGTAAATTCACTTCTGTTACTACACACGTTATAAATTCACTTCTGTTACTACACACGATAAATTCACTTCTGTTACTACACACGTTATAAATTCACTTCTGTTACTACACACGATAAATTCACTTCTGTTACTACACACGTTATAAATTCACTTCTGTTACTACACACGTTATAAATTCACTTCTGTTACTACACACGATAAATTCACTTCTGTTACTACACACGTGATAAATTCACTTCTGTTACTACTGCACGATAAATTCACTTCTGTTACTACACACGATAAATTCACTCTGTTACTACACACGATAAATTCACTTCTGTTACTACACACGAGATAAATTCACTTCTGTTACTACACACGTATAAATTCACTTCTGTTACTACACACGTATAAATTCACTTCTGTTACTACACACGTATAAATTCACTTCTGTTACTACACACGTATAAATTCACTTCTGTTACTACACACGTATAAATTCACTTCTGTTACTACACACGTATAAATTCACTTCTGTTACTACACACGTATAAATTCACTTCTGTTACTACACACGATAAATTCACTTCTGTTACTACACACACGATAAATTCACTTCTGTTACTACACGCGATAAATTCACTTCTGTTACTACACACGATAAATTCACTTCTGTTACTACACACGTATAAATTCACTTCTGTTACTACACACGTATAAATTCACTTCTGTTACTACACACGTATAAATTCACTTCTGTTACTACACAGGTATAAATTCACTTCTGTTACTACACAGGTATAAATTCACTTCTGTTACTACACATGTATAAATTCACTTCTGTTACTACACATGTATAAATTCACTTCTGTTACTACACATGTATAAATTCACTTCTGTTACTACACATGTATAAATTCACTTCTGTTACTACACATGTATAAATTCACTTCTGTTACTACACATGTATAAATTCACTTCTGTTACTACACATGTATAAATTCACTTCTGTTACTACACATGTATAAATTCACTTCTGTTACTACACATGTATAAATTCACTTCTGTTACTACACATGTATAAATTCACTTCTGTTACTACACATGTATAAATTCACTTCTGTTACTACACATGTATAAATTCACTTCTGTTACTACACATATATAAATTCACTTCTGTTACTACACATATATAAATTCACTTCTGTTACTACACACATATAAACCGAACTTTCTTTACTAAACATTCCACAAATTTCTCCCATTTCACTTAATAATTTCTTCAATACCTCTCTTAATAAATGTTCCAACATATCTATTTCTGATTTAACATCTACTACAGTTCACTTTAAGTATAAACACATACTTACATTCTACTAAGTATACAAATAATTATTTTTAAAAACTCCTAACTAGATAAGGCACAAAGTCTATACTATTTGCAGTCTTTAAGAGATTCATAAAATGATGCCACAAAGTTATTTAGATGAACAACCCAGGAGAAATGGTTAAGAAAAAGTGTTAAGAATGACATTAAAATGATGAAACTTACATGTTCGTCTACGACAGCCACCGTTAACATCATCTTCTGTTATATCTACTTCTACACTTCCCAGAGCACCTTCCACTTCCTCCATTCTATCATCATCATCACTCAACCTTTCCACATTCAAAGAACCAGAAAAAACAGGATCTTGTTGCTGAAACTGATCAACTGTCATTCCCAACTGTCCAGCTGACTGATCAGCTTCGGCCAGGTCCATTGTATCGTCCACTCCAGCTTCTGCTTCAACTTCGGGTTCTGTCTCAACTTCACCATCATCTCTATCATCTGCTCGGATATTAGGTGCATGAAAATCAAACACCTGGCCACCTGGTTGTTGATGGAGAACTTCTTCCAAGTACTCTTCACTAACATACAAACATTAAATAAAACAGAATCAACAACTTTTCATACTTTAATGAAAACAACGTATAAACAACACTAACATTTTCCTTCATGACATTAATCCACTAGTTCCTACTTACAAAGTTTTCAATGCTGTTTTCAAACACTATCCATGAGCTTACTTCTAAGGACTTTTTTTTCTTGCTTTACTACTTAGAAATCTACTATTAAAATATCTTAGTATAATGTTTAGGGACAACAATAGACCTATTGGTCCATCTTGGCTGCCCAATCCTCAAAGTAAAAAACATTAAAGCCAGCCCTCATCATTACATATATCTATCAAGATTTCTATTAAACTAACTCAAGTTTACTACCTCTAGAAAATCAGAAAGCAATTCTTTTACACGCAAACCACCCTATTTGAAAATTAAAACTGTCTTAGCTGAAGATGGTTCCTACCTTGCTAAATTTATATTTGTGTTACATAGTTCTACAATTTTTCCTGTTAAGTATGAAAATACTGATGCATCAACATCACCAATTCCTTTTACAATCTTAAACACTTCAATCAGACCCCATCTAACTCTTCTATTTTCAAGACAAAACATTTTAAGGAACATAATCTCTCTTCATATTACAACCCCTCCAAAGGTACTATTTTAGTAACCTTCCTCTGAACCCTTTTCAACAATTCAATGTACTTGTACTCACTATTTCTGTAGATACAACCTAAAATACTATCTGCTGTACCACTGCTTGGATGGGTTAAGAGACTGATCAACCATTACACCAAGGTCCTTTTCCCTCATGACACTGTTAAGGTTATTCCCATCCAAATTATGCTTATAATTTAAATTGTGAAAACCAAAGAGTAACATATTTCATTTATCATTAATTATTAAAACCCATCTGCCATATGTTTACCCATCTCCCTAAATGATCTAAATCCTTTTGTAAATCAGTAGCACCCTCTTCACAGCCAACACCCAAGACATTAATATCATCAGTAAATTTAAATAATTTATTAACCATTTCTTTCTGCTTTCTTCTATCAAGCCACTCTTCACTTCTCTATCCAATTAGTTAACTTATCTCCAACACCTATAGAAATAAGTTTCTTTATATGCCTTTTGTGTGGCACTTTGTCAGATGCTTTCTGAACATCCAGATACACCAAATCTACATCTACAGTAACTTTTGCAAAGAATGTCAAAATATTTGTAAGGCAAGACTTCCCCTTAGTGAAACCATGTTGACTGATAAAAATTCTAAAGTTTGTTAAATAACTTTACAAAGAATTGTTTTTTTTATCAAACTTTCCCACAAGTGATGTAAAACTAATAGGCCTGTAGTTACTGGGACAACTCCTTAATATCCCTTGAAGATAAGAGCGACATTAGCTAATTTCTGATTTGTTGGTAAATGTCCACTATTCAAGGACACAAACTGTGGCAAGTGGTTCACATATCCAATCCTTAACCTCCTTCAAAACCCTCAGGGAAATATTACCTGGCCCAGGAACCTTATTGTTATTTTAGCTTACAAACTGAATATTAACAAGCTCAGGATTTATGTAATTGTCCTGTTCAACTTTGTTTTCACCTATCAATTGTTGAAGGTGAGGAACACTGTTCAAATCTTCATTAGTAAAAACTGAAGTAAAATGAGAATTTAATAATGTAGCCATCTCATAACCATCAGATACGAACCATCTTTTATCAAGTGTTTTATCAACATGTTAAAATTTTGTTTACCCTTAATGTACTCTTTAAAAAAAATCCTTACCAGTAACTTTTATGTTTTCAGCCAAATTGTTTCCACACATCCTTTTGGATATCGTAAAGTTCCCATTTAACCAAATTTCTTGGTCTTCTGTGATACAAGACAGTTTAAATCTGTGGTAGTTCAATTTTATCTATTATACCCTTTGTGAGCCAGCCTGATTTTTACTTGCAGCTACCCTGTAAGGAATATATTTGCTTTGAATGTTGAAAAGTGGTTCTTTAAAAAGATCATCTATGAACAATTTGGTTCCCCAACGTTTCACCTTGCAATTTCGTATAACAAAACAACAGGTACCATCTGCCTTCATACCTGTTAGATGCTCTATTTCAAACGGTTTCTTCAATACACAAAGGAATAACAGTTATTCTGAACGTAAGCATTTTTAAACCATCTTATCCTATTTTAATTATGATAGTGACCACTACATAAAATCCTTCCTGGTAAAATACAACTACATCACTTTTATATTCACAGATGACTTACGACTCTATGTAGCTTTTTTTTCTCTCTCATTTAACTCCACAGAAACCACAAGTAGCACTGTATAATAACTATTGTAATTCTAGTCTTCTGTTAAGAAAACATTTATTTCAATAATGTTTAATACATAAATGCAACACTCACTGAGCTTGTCTATGAGGAGATACAGAGGACCCTTGGAATTGCATATTTCCTGTTTTCTCTCCAGGAATAGCCACTGCTTCTTCTTCTCTGTTCCATTCACCTGTTTCCTGAACAGTTGTAACAACACAAATTTTACATGTAATAGCTTATAACTGTCCAAGTACTATTTAAATAAGTCTTTGGTATTCAATTTTCTTTATTCAAAATTTAAACAATTACATCAATCACAATTAACAAAAAGTAAAACATGGTGGATTTTCAAACAAACAACTTATCTCTCAAACTTTTTTTTCACATTAATATTAAAGGTTTTCAAACCAACCACCAATGATGAAAAAAGTAGCAGCAAACAACTATTTTTATATAAAGGTAATCTCAATATGTTTTGTGAGTATTATAACACAAAATCCAATCTATGATAGAAAACATAGAGTTGACAACTAACCTACTATAAGTACTGTCAGCTCCAATCAGAAAACAAACAATCCTGTCTCACTCTCAGGCTTTGAAATGCATTTTTGAAACAGAAAAGAATCTACAGGATTATTGCCACAACAATTACCAGCCTGCAGTGTCAGACTTTATACACTTCATATATCATCTACCAACCTTACTTAACTCTTCCACTACTATAGTATCATTACCAGACTGCAGTGTCAGACTTTATACACTTCATATATCATCTACCAACCTTACTTAACTCTTCCACTACTATAATACCATTACCAACCTGTGGTGTCAGACTTTATACACTTCATATATCACCTACCAACCTTACTTAACTCTTCCACTACTATAGTATCATTACCAACCTGTAGTGTCAGACTTTATACACTTCATATATCATCTACCAACCTTACTTAACTTTTCCACTACTATAATACCATTACCAACCTGTGGTGTCAGACTTTATACACTTCATATATCATCTACCAACCTTACTTAACTCTTCCACTACTATAGTATCATTACCAACTGTAGTGTCAGACTTTATACACTTCATATATCATCTACCAACCTTACTTAACTCTTCCACTACTACAGTATCATTACCAACCTGTAGTGTCAGACTTTATACACTTCATATATAACCTACCAACCTTACTTAACTCTTCCACTACTATAGTATCATTACCACTGTAGTGTCAGACTTTATACACTTCATATATCACCTACCAACCTTACTTTTACTTCTCTTCCACTACTATAGTATCATTACCACTGTAGTGTCAGACTTTATACACTTCATATATAACCTACCAACCTTACTTAACTCTTCCACTGACTATAGTATCATTACCACTGTAGTGTCAGACTTTATACACTTCATATATCATCTACCAACCTTACTTAACTCTTCCCACTACTATATCATTACCAACCTGTAGTGTCAGACTTTATACACTTCATATATCACCTACCAACCTTACTTAACTCTTCCCACTACTATAGTATCATTACCAACCTGTAGTGTCAGACTTTATACACTTCATATATCACCTACCAACCTTACTTAACTCTTCCACTACTATAGTATCATTACCAACCTGTAGTGTCAGACTTTATACACTTCATATATCATCTACCAACCTTACTTAACTCTTCCACTACTATAGTATCATTACCAACCTGTAGTGTCAGACTTTATACACTTCATATATCATCTACCAACCTTACTTAACTCTTCCACTACTACAGTATCATTACCAACCTGTAGTGTCAGACTTTATACACTTCATATATCACCTACCAACCTTACTTAACTCTTCCACTACTATAGTATCATTACCAACCTGTAGTGTCAGACTTTATACACTTTATATATCACCTACCAACCTTACTTAACTCTTCCACTACTATAGTATCATTACCACTGTAGTGTCAGACTTTATACACTTTATATATCACCTACCAACCTTACTTAACTCTTCCACTACTATAGTATCATTACCAACCTGCAGTGTCAGACTTTATACACTTCATATATCATCTACCAACCTTACTTAACTCTTCCACTACTATAGTATCATTACCAACCTGTAGTGTCAGACTTTATACACTTTATATATCATCTACCAACCTTACTTAACTCTTCCACTACTATAGTATCATTACCAGACTGTAGTGTCAGACTTTATACACTTCATATATCACCTACCAACCTTACTTAACTCTTCCCACTACTATAGTATCATTACCAGACTGTAGTGTCAGACTTTATACACTTCATATATCACCTACCAACCTTACTTAACTCTTCCCACTACTATAATATCATTACCAGACTGTAGTGTCAGACTTTATACACTTCATATATCACCTACCAACCTTACTTAACTCTTCCACTACTATAGTATCATTACCAGACTGTAGTGTCAGACTTTATACACTTTATATATCATCTACCAACCTTACTTAACTCTTCCACTACTATAGTATCATTACCAGACTGTAGTGTCAGACTTTATACACTTCATATATCATCTACCAACCTTACTTAACTCTTCCCACTACTATAATATCATTACCAGACTGTAGTGTCAGACTTTATACACTTTATATATCACCTACCAACCTTACTTAACTTTTCCACTACTATAGTATCATTACCAACCTGTAGTGTCAGACTTTATACACTTCATATATCATCTACCAACCTTACTTAACTCTTCCACTACTATAGTATCATTACCAACCTGTAGTGTCAGACTTTATACACTTCATATATCACCTACCAACCTTACTTAACTCTTCCACTACTATAGTATCATTACCAACCTGTAGTGTCAGACTTTATACACTTCATATATCATCTACCAACCTTACTTAACTCTTCCCACTACAATAGTATCATTACCAGACTGTAGTGTCAGACTTTATACACTTCATATATCATCTACCAACCTTACTTAACTCTTCCCACTACTATAGTATCATTACCAGACTGTAGTGTCAGACTTTATACACTTCATATATCATCTACCAACCTTACTTAACTCTTCCACTACTACAGTATCATTACCAACCTGTGGTGTCAGACTTTATACACTTCATATATCACCTACCAACCTTACTTAACTCTTTCCACTACTATAGTATCATTACCAGACCTGTAGTGTCAGACTTTATACACTTCATATATCATCTACCAACCTTACTTAACTCTTCCCACTACTATAGTATCATTACCAGACTGTAGTGTCAGACTTTATACACTTCATATATCATCTACCAACCTTACTTAACTCTTCCCACTACTATAGTATCATTACCAGACTGTAGTGTCAGACTTTATACACTTCATATATCATCTACCAACCTTACTTAACTCTTCCACTACTATAGTATCATTACCAGACTGTAGTGTCAGACTTTATACACTTCATATATCACCTACCAACCTTACTTAACTCTTCCACTACTATAGTATCATTACCAACCTGTAGTGTCAGACTTTATACACTTCATATATCACCTACCAACCTTACTTAACTCTTCCACTACTATAGTATCATTACCAACCTGTAGTGTCAGACTTTATACACTTCATATATCACCTACTAACCTTACTTAACTCTTCCACTACTATAGTATCATTACCAACCTGTAGTGTCAGACTTTATACACTTCATATATCACCTACCAACCTTACTTAACTTTTCCACTACTATAGTATCATTACCAACCTGTAGTGTCAGACTTTATACACTTCATATATCACCTACCAACCTTACTTAACTCTTCCACTACTATAGTATCATTACCAACCTGTAGTGTCAGACTTTATACACTTTATATGTCATCTACCAACCTTACTTAACTTTTCCACTACTATAGTATCATTACCAACCTGTGGTGTCAGACTTTATACACTTCATATATCATCTACCAACCTTACTTAACTCTTCCACTACTATAGTATCATTACCAGACTGTAGTGTCAGACTTTATACACTTCATATATCACCTACCAACCTTACTTAACTTTTCCACTACTATAGTATCATTACCAGACTGTAGTGTCAGACTTTATACACTTCATATATCATCTACCAACCTTACTTAACTCTTCCACTACTATAGTATCATTACCAGACTGTAGTGTCAGACTTTATACACTTCATATATCACCTACCAACCTTACTTAACTTTTCCACTACTATAGTATCATTACCAACCTGTAGTGTCAGACTTTATACACTTCATATATCATCTACCAACCTTACTTAACTCTTCCACTACTATAGTATCATTACCAGACTGTAGTGTCAGACTTTATACACTTCATATATCATCTACCAACCTTACTTAACTCTTCCACTACTATAGTATCATTACCAACCTGTAGTGTCAGACTTTATACACTTCATATATCATCTACCAACCTTACTTAACTCTTCCACTACTATAGTATCATTACCAGACTGTAGTGTCAGACTTTATACACTTCATATATCACCTACCAACCTTACTTAACTCTTCCATTACTACAGTATCATTACCAACCTGTAGTGTCAGACTTTATAAACTTCATATATCATCTACCAACCTTACTTAACTCTTCCACTACTATAGTATCATTACCAACCTGTAGTGTCAGACTTTATACACTTCATATATCATCTACCAACCTTACTTAACTCTTCCACTACTATAGTATCATTACCAGACTGTAGTGTCAGACTTTATACACTTCATATATCATCTACCAACCTTACTTAACTCTTCCACTACTATAGTATCATTACCAGACTGTAGTGTCAGACTTTATACACTTTATATATCACCTACCAACCTTACTTAACTCTTCCACTACTATAGTATCATTACCAACTTGTAGTGTCAGACTTTATACACTTCATATATCATCTACCAACCTTACTTAACTCTTCCACTACTATAGTATCATTACCAGACTGTAGTGTCAGACTTTATACACTTCATATATCACCTACCAACCTTACTTAACTCTTCCACTACTATAGTATCATTACCAACCTGTAGTGTCAGACTTTATACACTTTATATATCACCTACCAACCTTACTTAACTCTTCCACTACTATAGTATCATTACCAGACTGTAGTGTCAGACTTTATACACTTTATATATCACCTACCAACCTTACTTAACTCTTCCACTACTATAGTATCATTACCAGACTGTAGTGTCAGACTTTATACACTTTATATATCATCTACCAACCTTACTTAACTCTTCCACTACTATAGTATCATTACCAACCTGTAGTGTCAGACTTTATACACTTCATATATCATCTACTAACCTTACTTAACTCTTCCATTACTACAGTATCATTACCAACCTGTAGTGTCAGACTTTATACACTTTATATATCATCTACCAACCTTACTTAACTCTTTAATTACTACAGTATCATTACCAGACTGTAGTGTCAGACTTTATACACTTCATATATCATCTACCAACCTTACTTAACTCTTCCCACTACTATAGTATCATTACCAGACTGTAGTGTCAGACTTTATACACATCATATATCATCTACCAACCTTACTTAACTCTTCCACTACTACAGTATCATTACCAGACTGTAGTGTCAGACTTTATACACTTCATATATCATCTACCAACCTTACTTAACTCTTCCCACTACTACAGTATCATTACCAGACTGTAGTGTCAGACTTTATACACTTCATATATCATCTACCAACCTTACTTAACTCTTCCCACTACTATAGTATCATTACCAGACTGTAGTGTCAGACTTTATACACTTCATATATCATCTACCAACCTTACTTTACTCTTCCCACTACTATAGTATCATTACCAGACTGTAGTGTCAGACTTTATACACATCATATATCATCTACCAACCTTACTTAACTCTTCCACTACTACAGTATCATTACCAGACTGTAGTGTCAGACTTTATACACATCATATATCATCTACCAACCTTACTTAACTCTTCCCACTACTATAGTATCATTACCAGACTGTAGTGTCAGACTTTATACACTTCATATATCATCTACCAACCTTACTTAACTCTTCCCACTACTATAGTATCATTACCAACCTGTAGTGTCAGACTTTATACACTTCATATATCATCTACCAACCTTACTTAACTCTTCCACTACTATAGTATCATTACCAACCTGTAGTGTCAGACTTTATACACTTCATATATCACCTACCAACCTTACTTAACTCTTTCCACTACTATAGTATCATTACCAACCTGTAGTGTCAGACTTTATACACTTCATATATCACCTACCAACCTTACTTAACTCTTCCACTACTATAGTATCATTACCAGACTGTAGTGTCAGACTTTATACACTTCATATATCACCTACTAACCTTACTTAACTCTTCCACTACTATAGTATCATTACCAACCTGTAGTGTCAGACTTTATACACTTCATATATCACCTACCAACCTTACTTAACTTTTCCACTACTATAGTATCATTACCAACCTGTAGTGTCAGACTTTATACACTTCATATATCACCTACCAACCTTACTTAACTCTTCCACTACTATAGTATCATTACCAACCTGTAGTGTCAGACTTTATACACTTTATATGTCATCTACCAACCTTACTTAACTTTTCCACTACTATAGTATCATTACCAACCTGTAGTGTCAGACTTTATACACTTCATATATCATCTACCAACCTTACTTAACTCTTCCACTACTATAGTATCATTACCAGACTGTAGTGTCAGACTTTATACACTTCATATATCACCTACCAACCTTACTTAACTCTTCCACTACTATAGTATCATTACCAGACTGTAGTGTCAGACTTTATACACTTCATATATCATCTACCAACCTTACTTAACTCTTCCACTACTATAGTATCATTACCAGACTGTAGTGTCAGACTTTATACACTTCATATATCACCTACCAACCTTACTTAACTTTTCCACTACTATAGTATCATTACCAGACTGTAGTGTCAGACTTTATACACTTCATATATCATCTACCAACCTTACTTAACTCTTCCACTACTATAGTATCATTACCAACCTGTAGTGTCAGACTTTATACACTTCATATATCATCTACCAACCTTACTTAACTCTTCCACTACTATAGTATCATTACCAACCTGTAGTGTCAGACTTTATACACTTCATATATCATCTACCAACCTTACTTAACTCTTCCACTACTATAGTATCATTACCAACCTGTAGTGTCAGACTTTATACACTTCATATATCATCTACCAACCTTACTTAACTCTTCCACTACTATAGTATCATTACCAACCTGTAGTGTCAGACTTTATACACTTCATATATCACCTACCAACCTTACTTAACTTTTCCACTACTATAGTATCATTACCAACCTGTAGTGTCAGACTTTATACACTTCATATATCACCTACCAACCTTACTTAACTCTTCCACTACTATAGTATCATTACCAACCTGTAGTGTCAGACTTTATACACTTTATATGTCATCTACCAACCTTACTTAACTTTTCCACTACTATAGTATCATTACCAACCTGTAGTGTCAGACTTTATACACTTCATATATCATCTACCAACCTTACTTAACTCTTCCACTACTATAGTATCATTACCAACCTGTAGTGTCAGACTTTATACACTTCATATATCATCTACTAACCTTACTTAACTCTTCCACTACTATAGTATCATTACCAGACTGTAGTGTCAGACTTTATACACTTTATATATCACCTACCAACCTTACTTAACTCTTCCATTACTATAGTATCATTACCAGACTGTAGTGTCAGACTTTATACACTTCATATATCATCTACCAACCTTACTTAACTCTTCCACTACTATAGTATCATTACCAGACTGTAGTGTCAGACTTTATACACTTCATATATCACCTACCAAACCTTACTTAACTCTTCCACTACTATAGTATCATTACCAGACTGTAGTGTCAGACTTTATACACTTCATATATCATCTACCAACCTTACTTAACTTTTCCACTACTATAGTATCATTACCAGACTGTAGTGTCAGACTTTATACACTTCATATATCATCTACCAACCTTACTTAACTCTTCCCACTACTATAGTATCATTACCAACCTGTGGTGTCAGACTTTATACACTTTATATATCACCTACCAACCTTACTTAACTCTTCCATTACTACAGTATCATTACCAGACTGTGGTGTCAGACTTTATACACTTCATATATCATCTACCAACCTTACTTAACTCTTCCACTACTATAGTATCATTACCAACCTGTAGTGTCAGACTTTATACACTTCATATATCATCTACCAACCTTACTTAACTCTTCCCACTACTATAGTATCATTACCAGACTGTAGTGTCAGACTTTATACACTTCATATATCACCTACCAACCTTACTTAACTCTTCCATTACTACAGTATCATTACCAGACTGTGGTGTCAGACTTTATACACTTCATATATCATCTACCAACCTTACTTAACTCTTCCACTACTATAGTATCATTACCAACCTGTAGTGTCAGACTTTATACACTTCATATATCATCTACTAACCTTACTTAACTCTTCCACTACTATAGTATCATTACCAGACTGTAGTGTCAGACTTTATACACTTTATATATCACCTACCAACCTTACTTAACTCTTCCATTACTACAGTATCATTACCAGACTGTGGTGTCAGACTTTATACACTTCATATATCATCTACCAACCTTACTTAACTCTTCCACTACTATAGTATCATTACCAACCTGTAGTGTCAGACTTTATACACTTCATATATCATCTACCAACCTTACTTAACTCTTCCCACTACTATAGTATCATTACCAACCTGTAGTGTCAGACTTTATACACTTTATATATCACCTACCAACCTTACTTAACTCTTCCATTACTACAGTATCATTACCAGACTGTGGTGTCAGACTTTATACACTTCATATATCATCTACCAACCTTACTTAACTCTTCCACTACTATAGTATCATTACCAACCTGTAGTGTCAGACTTTATACACTTCATATATCATCTACCAACCTTACTTAACTCTTCCACTACTATAGTATCATTACCAGACTGTAGTGTCAGACTTTATACACTTTATATATCACCTACCAACCTTACTTAACTCTTCCATTACTACAGTATCATTACCAGACTGTGGTGTCAGACTTTATACACTTCATATATCATCTACCAACCTTACTTAACTCTTCCACTACTATAGTATCATTACCAGACTGTAGTGTCAGACTTTATACACTTCATATATCACCTACTAACCTTACTTCCTTACTTAACTCTTCCACTACTATAGTATCATTACCAGACTGTAGTGTCAGACTTTATACACTTCATATATCATCTACCAACCTTACTTAACTTTTCCACTACTATAGTATCATTACCAGACTGTAGTGTCAGACTTTATACACTTCATATATCATCTACCAACCTTACTTAACTCTTCCCACTACTATAGTATCATTACCAACCTGTGGTGTCAGACTTTATACACTTTATATATCACCTACCAACCTTACTTAACTCTTCCATTACTACAGTATCATTACCAGACTGTGGTGTCAGACTTTATACACTTCATATATCATCTACCAACCTTACTTAACTCTTCCACTACTATAGTATCATTACCAACCTGTAGTGTCAGACTTTATACACTTCATATATCATCTACCAACCTTACTTAACTCTTCCCACTACTATAGTATCATTACCAGACTGTAGTGTCAGACTTTATACACTTCATATATCACCTACCAACCTTACTTAACTCTTCCCACTACTATAGTATCATTACCAGACTGTAGTGTCAGACTTTATACACTTCATATATCACCTACCAACCTTACTTAACTCTTCCCACTACTATAGTATCATTACCAACCTGTGGTGTCAGACTTTATACACTTCATATATCATCTACCAACCTGTAGTGTCAGACTTTATACACTTCATATATCACCTACCAACCTTACTTAACTCTTCCCACTACTATAGTATCATTACCAACCTGTAGTGTCAGACTTTATACACTTTATATATCACCTACCAACCTTACTTAACTCTTCCATTACTACAGTATCATTACCAGACTGTGGTGTCAGACTTTATACACTTCATATATCACCTACTAACCTTACTTAACTCTTCCATTACTACAGTACCATTACCAGACTGTAGTGTCAGACTTTATACACTTCATATATCACCTACTAACCTTACTTAACTCTTCCATTACTACAGTACCATTACCAGACTGTAGTGTCAGACTTTATACACTTCATATATCATCTACCAACCTTACTTAGCTCTTCCACTACATACGTGTTGCCCCTTCTCCTTGGTAAGGGTAAACATTGGTACCATTATAAAAAGGTATTTTTAACAGTTCCCAAAGTTAACCAATTACAAGGTTTAGTTACATAGAAGTATGAAAATGTATTTATATATTATAAGATGTATAAACTTTCCTAGTGATGGAGTTACAACTACAAAACATTATGTAGCACTGATACAGTGTATAGAAAATATCATTACAAAATACAGAGCCAGTAGAAAATCAGTTGTCACTTCAGATGACACTGCCAACAGAAAACTAGTACTGATAATAGAAACCATATTGCCTGTAAGAAGCAAGTAGTGACACAACATACTACATTACCAATGTAAAACTGCTAATGACCTTAAACAGCATACTGAAAACAGAAAACTGCTAATGACCTTAAACAGCATACTGAAAACAGAAAACTGCTAATGACCTTAAACAGCATACTGAAAACAGAAAACTGCTAATGACCTTAAACAGCATACTGAAAACAGAAAACTGCTAATGACCTTAAACAGCATACTGAAAACAGAAAACTGCTAATGACCTTAAACAGCATACTGAAAACAGAAATCTGCTAATGACCTTAAACAGCATACTGAAAACAGAAATCTGCTAATGACCTTAAACAGCATACTGAAAACAAAACATGACCTTAAACAGCATACTGAAAACAGAAACTGCTAATGACCTGCTAATGACCTTAAACAGCATACTGAAAACAGAAATCTGCTAATAATAAACAGCATACTGAAAACAGAAGACTGCTAATGACTGAAAACAGAAATCTGCTAATGCTAAACAGCATACTGAAAACAGAAAACTGCTAATGACCTTAAACAGCATATACTGAAAACAGAAACTGCTAATGACCTAAACAAACAGCATACTGAAAACAGACCTAATTAAACTGCATACTGAAAACCTGCTAATAAAACAGCATACTGAAAACAGGAAACTGCTAATGACCTAAAACAGCATACTGAAAACAGGAAACTGCTAATGCCCTAAAACAGCATACTGAAAACAGGAAACTGCTAATGCCCTAAAACAGCATACTGAAAACAGGAAACTGCTAATGCCCTAAAACAGCATACTGAAAACAGGAAACTGCTAATGCCCTAAAACAGCATACTGAAAACAGAAAACTGCTAATGACCTAAAACAGCATACTGAAAACAGAAAACTGCTAATGACCTAAAACAACTGCTAATGACCTAAAACAGCATACTGAAAACAGAAAACTGCTAATGACCTTAAACAGCATACTGAAAACAGAAAACTGCTAATGCCCTAAAACAGCATACTGAAAACAGGAAACTGCTAATGCCCTAAAACAGCATACTGAAAACAGAAAACTGCTAATGCCCTAAAACAGCATACTGAAAACAGAAAACTGCTAATGCCCTAAAACAGCATACTGAAAACAGGAAACTGCTAATGGCTAATGCCCTAAAACAGCATACTGAAAACAGAAAACTGCTAATGACCTAAAACAGCATACTGAAAACAGAAAACTGCTAATGACCTTAAACAGCATACTGAAAACAGAAAACTGCTAATGACCTTAAACAGCATACTGAAAACAGAAAACTGCTAATGCTAACTGAAAACCCTAAAACAGCATACTGAAAACAGAAATCTGCTAATGCCCTAAAACAGCATACTGAAAACAGAAAACTGCTAATGACCTAAAACAGCATACTGAAAACAGAAAACTGCTAATAAATTTAGATAGTATACTGAAAACAGAAAACTGCTAATAACCTTAGATAGTATACTGCCAAAAGAAAAATATAACAACCTTAGATAGGAGACCATCAACAGAACTAGTAATGATCTTGGGTACACTGTCAACATAAAATTAGTAATGACATGATATACTTCCAAATTAAAACTTGTAATGACCTTGGTAAACTGCCAACAGAGAACTATTAATGACCTTAGATACACTGTGTACAGAAAGCTATTATAATGCCATTATCCACACACACTGTCAGTAGAAAACTAAAATGACCTTAAACACACTGCCAACACAAAACTAGTCACAACTTGTTAAAATAAAGGTAGTAATTAGCTTGTGTAAACTTGACCACAGGCTAGGAAGTCATCATAATTAAATCCCTTCACCAATACAGATATTTCTCCAACTTGTTAGATAGCTAACAGTAATTACATATTTTAATTAGCACCATACCTCATGTACCAGATGAGAAGATGACACAGGAATCTCTCTTTCACCAAAGCCACCATTTGGGCATACAGAATCAGATTTTTCTTCTGACTTATTAACCTATAAAACATAAAACTATGTACACTTCCTGCCTATTCCTTCCAACACAATACCTCATGTTTTTTTTATGATGAAAATGATATTAAGTGATTATAAAATGATACTGGTAAAATTGATATTATAAAATGATATAAAATTATATTAAGTTTTATTTGAAGAATTTATTTAGCAGCTCCTGTTCATTAAAAAAAACTCAAACTTGTAATTTGAAACTAATGATTCTCTTGATGGACCTTTGTCACAGAATAAACTTATAATTCAGTGATCATTTACATCCAGTTTCTAAAATGGTTGTACAGATAATTACTATAAATAAAATGCAGTAAGATAAGTACTATCCACTTATATTAGTTTGAATGACATACAAAAATAATTTATTGCACAATTTCTGTAAACAAAGTGGACAATTGCATGATGTCATTAGATCTTTGATTGCATTTTCCTAATAAGTATACATGAAACAGCTTTAGGGCCAATGTTACAGACATGATCACACAGTATACAATTATTTTGTGTAGGTTTTATCTCACTAACTTACTTCAAAACCTAACCATGGTTAAACAATATTCAATGGTTATTATACTTTAAATATCTATGTTTCATATTTTGTTCCACTTGAGTTATAAATTCAAGTGCAGAAGTGGTTGTAATGAAGCCATTACATTAAAAAACGGATAAATTAGGATAACAAGGTTTAGTATGGTAAATTGTGGAACTCTTAAACAACATGCAAGAGATTACCAATATCATACAGTATTAGCAACTTGGATATACCTAAAAACTCCTAATAATAAATACATGAAGGATACTGAGTACAATCCTGGTTAAGATATACCATAAAATAAAACCTTAATTCACAATTACGTATGATTAAAAAACATCACATAATGACAACTTAATAAAGGACAGTCAGATAACAAACAATTAGAAAAGATTATTTGTTCTTTTAATAGGTGACACAAAGAAAAGGATAAAAATGATATACAAGGAGCTATAACTTTCTGCTCATAGCTCAACGGAAAAAAAAAGTGCTATTTATTGACAAGGCTCCATATTACAGTTAATCACTCAACATGTACCTCCACACAACTGCCTTCTTCTTGGTCCTGTTTGTTCTTGCGAGTAGCCATCAACTTATGGAAAGCCAATTCTTTAAACACAACTTCTGTCACTTCCATCACAAGTTCCTCTTCACACCCGCATATTCTAAGTTAATGAACAATTGTAACAATCATGTTTCAATCAAGCTTGTTAAATTTTACAGCATGTCAAATAAGTAATGAGACAAGTAACACAATGTCAGCAGAAAAGTTGTAATGATTAAAACACACTAATGTGTCATGTGACCAAAATAACCTGCTGTGTTTTATTAACAGGAATGATAGTTTATAACTTTTCCATTTTCTAGACCCTGGACTGTGTCAATCCAAACTAATACATTTTCAGTGAATGTGCTCTAGTGGACTCTTACTTCACATACCAAACTTAAAGACAATCCATTACAAATACACAAAAACATCATCTTCAATTTTGATGGAACATTTTATTCTAACCAACATTATGAAAACTTTGTTTTTTTAAATAAACAAATAATTTTCATGGACTTTTTCACATTTCGTGTACTTACAGTTTTTTACAATCTACAATTAAATGTGAAATTTGGTTTAAATATAAGCCAAAAGTGTAAAGCAATTCAATAGAAAACCATTCTGAGTTATGAGTAACAGGCCTGTGAAATCAAGTTATGTCAGCTATTGGTCAGAAATTTTTACTACAGCTTCAACTAAGCCTAAAGGTGGACAATTTTAAGATTTTTGTCATTCAGTTTAAAGGCACCTGCTTTAAAGAAGGAAAACTATAGTATGAAAGCACTTGCAGATACATGAGCATTAGTTAGGCCATAAGAACTAAATTAGCAGTTTCTTACACAGATTTTAAAAAGAATCATATGAATGGACAGTTATTATTCATTATTCATTGTCAATTTTATACCCACATTTGCTAAGTTTCAATAAATTATCCAAATCAAAGAACATTTAGTATTATGCGATATTATCTTAATTAACATAAATAATGATACTTGATACAGCTGTACTGAGTACATACAGAAACTGTTCATCCAGATTCCATGGCATTACTATAAAGTAAGTTATTAACACAGTTTCACACAGGTAAACACAATTACCTTATATATTTTAAAGTTGTTTTACACTGATATGCCTCATTAGAAGTGTAAACAAATTGTTCTATAATAAAGGTTTTATAAAAATCACAGTTTCTTCTGTAATGTACAGGTCTCTTCTGAGTGTCACGTTCTTATTTACTGTGATCTGTTGGTGTGTATTGACAAAACTCACAATATATAATAATAATAATAACTCCTTTGGTAAAAAAAAGTGTAACTAAAAAGAAATTGAACATATGATTTATAGGATGAAAATTTGCCACCAAGCTGGTAGCCATAGTACCAGCACTGATGATAATTTTATGGCAAATATTTATTCATTAGAGCTCGCACTCAGTTGAACAAAAATTGTGGATTTGCTAACTAATGAATGAATGAATATTTGATGTAAAAATTATATTATGAATACTATAAGTGTAGCTATCAAGTCTGGCTGACAGTATTGATTTCATTCTTTTTGTTCACACCTAAAGTGATTAGGATTACATATAAGATAAAAGGATATTTATATATGTAAAAGCTGCTGCCCACTGGGATTGTCCAAATTGCCTCAGTGGTTAAAGCACCAAAAACACATTTAAACAGCAGTACAATGGGATTTTTTTTTAAATTGGTAAATGACCATGTTTAGAGAAAGCTCTAAAACACATGAAAATAACAAAATGTTTAATTAACAGTTGCTAATTTTGGACATCAGTGTTCAACTGTCACTTAGAAGTCTCATGTTGAGTTGGGATATTTTATACATACATTATTTATACAATATTATAACAAGCTCTTTCAATACCATTATATATTATGTCAAAGATCTGAATGTTAGTTATTATTTGAATTAAAAAATGGCATGTTTAAAACATGGAGCACCACAACTTTTTATTTAATATGAACCCTACTTATACGAACTGTGAATGTTATAAACTAAAAATGAATAAAATTTTTAAAAAATCTAAGAAACGATATAAGAAAGAAAACATGATTTAGTGAGAGACAGAAGAGGTAGATAGATCATTAGAAAATCAAGAAACGTTCGTACAGAAGAGTTAGATAGATCATTAGAAAATCAAGAAACGTTCGTACAGAAGAGTTAGATAGATCATTAGAAAATCAAGAAACGTTCGTACAGAAGAGGTAGATAGATCATTAGAAAATCAAGAAACGTTCATAATAAATGTAGCTCTTGTTGAAACAAAGTGATGAAGACAAGCTGATATTGAAAACATGCTAACATGTTTTGTCATTCCCTGATCACATCTGAATGTATGAATGTTTACTCAACACTTACCTATATTCAACTACCATCATCTTGATTCTATTTGTCCATACAAATATATCAATTTATAGAAATCCAATTCTTTAGACACAGTTTATCAACTTAGTGTTATACTATGTTGATATCCTAGTTACAACTAATCTACGATAAGAGCTGGTACCTACATAGAGCTACATTAAGTTGAAAGTTGATATCATAGTTACAGCTACACAAGTTGAAAGCTGATACTCCATTTCTGATAAACCTTTCAATTTTTTATCAGCCTTGACACAGTGGCTCAAAGAATAGCTCTGATTTTGTTTTTTCAAATACAAATGTTTAACTCATAGCTCTGTCATATTTCGACTAATTTGTGATCTAATTACAGTTTTGGACTCAGGAAATCAAATCCTTTTGATTTATATATTTGACTACATTCAAGGTCTCAGATTAATATACTCCAATCCTCTCTAAAAAAATTTCATTTTGGGGGTAAGCTGTTAAAGATTCTGATGTATAATAAAACTGAATCAGCTACATGCACTCCCCACACTTGGTATTACTAGCACACAAATGTAATTAATAAAAAAAGGAAACAATTCCCATCAATCTATTTACTCTAATCCTGCCTTAAATAATCAAGTACCTGTCTCTTGTTTCACTGATTTTAGATGAACTATCAACATGAATATACAACTCTTTCAAACACTACTTATATATTTTGTTACAATTTTACTCAAGTTTCTCTCAACCAGTTATTTTTCTCTTCTTTCTTCTGAAAGACTTCATAAAACTAAAATTCCCATACTTCACTAGTCTGTAGCACAATTGTTCCTGTAAACTTTATAAAATATCACTAACAGTCTACCTGCCTGTGGTGACACAATATCCAAGAAACTTAAGACTCTGCCCATCATTTCACTTTATTATTGAACTGTGGTGACAATGACAAAATATCCCTGTGAATCTTAGTCTATCCCTACCATTTCTTTGTTCTAACTGCCTAGTGATAAAATATCCATGAGAACCTTTGGATATACCTATTATTTCTTTGTTCTAACTGCCTAGTGACAAAATATCCATGAGAACCTTTAGATATACCTATTTCTTTGCTCTAACTGCCTAGTGACACAATGTGCATGAGAACCTTTGGATATGCCTATTATTTCTTTGTTCTAACTGCCTAGTGACAAAATATCCATAAGAACACCTTTAGATATACCTACCATTTCTTTGTTCTAACTGCCTAGTGATAAAATATCCATAAGAACCTCTGGATATACCTATTATTTCTTTGTTCTAACTGCTGTTGACAAAATATCCATGAGAACCTTTGGATATGCCTATTGTTTCTTTGCTCTAACTGCTGTTGACAAAATATCCATGAGAACCTTTGGATATGCCTATTGTTTCTTTGCTCTAACTGCCTAGTGACAAAATATCCATGAGAACCTTTGGATATGCCTATTCTTTTTTTGCTCTAACTGCCTAGTGATACAATATCCATGAGAACCTTTGGATATGCCTATTGTTTCTTTGCTCTAACTGCCTAGTGACAAAATATCCATGAGAACCTTTGGATATACCTATTATTTCTTTGTTCTAACTGCCTAGTGACACAATATCCATGAGAACCTTTGGATATACCTATTATTTCTTTGTTCTAACTGCCTAGTGACACAATGTCCATAAGAACCTTTGGATATTCCTATTATTTCTTTGTTCTAACTGCCTAGTGACAAAATATCCATGAGAACCTTTGGATATTCCTATTATTTCTTTGTTCTAACTGCCTAGTGACAAAATATCCATGAGAACCTTTGGATATACCTATTATTTCTTTGTTGTAACTGCCTAGTGACAAAATATCCATGAGAACCTTTGGATATACCTATCATTTCTTTGTTGTAACTGCCTAGTGACAAAATATCCATAAGAACCTTTGGATATACCTATTATTTCTTTGTTCTAACTGCCTAGTGACAAAATATCCATAAGAACCTTTGGATATACCTATCATTTCTTTGTTCTAACTGCCTAGTGACAAAATATCCATAAGAACCTTTGGATATACCTATTATTTCTTTGTTCTAACTGCCTAGTGACAAAATATCCATAAGAACCTTTGGATATGCCTATTATTTCTTTGTTCTAACTGCCTACTGACAAAATATCCATAAGAACCTTTGGATATACCTATTATTTCTTTGTTCTAACTGCCTAGTGACACAATATCCATAAGAACCTTTGGATATGCCTATTATTTCTTTGTTCTAACTGCCTACTGACACAATGTCCATAAGAACCTTTGGATATGCCTATTATTTCTTTGCTCTAACTGCCTACTGACACAATGTCCATAAGAACCTTTGGATATGCCTATTTCGTTGCTCTAACTGCCTAGTGACACAATGTGCATGAGAACCTTTGGATATGCCTATTATTTCTTTGTTCTAACTGCCTAGTGACAAAATATCCATGAGAACCTTTGGATATACCTATTATTTCTTTGTTCTAACTGCCTAGTGACAAAATATCCATGAGAACCTTTGGATATACCTATTATTTCTTTGTTCTAACTGCCTAGTGACAAAATATCCATGAGAACCTTTGGATATACCTATTATTTCTTTGTTCTAACTGCCTAGTGACAAAATATCCATGAGAACCTTTGGATATACCTATTATTTCTTTGTTGTAACTGCCTAGTGACAAAATATCCATGAGAACCTTTGGATATACCTATTATTTCTTTGTTCTAACTGCCTAGTGACAAAATATCCATAAGAACCTTTGGATATACCTATTATTTCTTTGTTCTAACTGCTGGTGACAAAATATCCATGAGAACCTTTGGATATGAGAACCTATTGTTTCTTTGTTCTAACTGCCTAGTGACAAAATATCCATGAGAACCTTTGGATATACCTATCATTTCTTTGTTCTAACTGCCTAGTGACAAAATATCCATAAGAACCTTTGGATATACCTATTATTTCTTTGTTCTAACTGCTGTTGACAAAATATCCATGAGAACCTTTGGATATGCCTATTGTTTCTTTGCTCTAACTGCCTAGTGACACAATATCCATGAGAACCTTTGGATATACCTATTATTTCTTTGCTCTAACTGCCTAGTGACACAATGTCCAAGACCATTACCAGTTTACTCATTCCTAACAACTTAATTTCTATAATACCCAAAATCAAACTTCTTCCTCTCAACCACTCACCCAAAAGTGAGTACTTAAAGTATTATTTTAAGAGCCTTAGAGATTATATTGCTTTCCTTTGAGTATCAATCAGTTCTATCTCTAAGCTTACCTCTTCCCTGAAAACCTAGCCAGAGTATGCTGAAGGATCTGCAGAAGCTGATTTCTGAAGAACCGTGCCAACGGGTGTGAGGAGGTTGGTGGAGAGTTCCAAGCACTCTGTTACACAGCTGTCCCTGCAGTTGAGGGGTGAGTTCTTGCTGTAAATGGTGACGTAGAAAAGGAACTAAATCTAAAACTATTTTTTCAACCTGAGATTCAAGCTGCTTCACAGTTCCTTCTGAGGCATTCTTCTGGGGAAGACAATTAAACTTTCATTTTAACTCTTTTACAACCTAGGGTACATTGGGAAAATTACTGTTGATAGTTTCCACATAAAACTCTAGTCTCAAAAAGAAACATTAGTAGGGTGATATTTAATTGCTTAAATACCAATTTCAAAATGCTGAAAAGTACAAATTGTTGGAATCTATTTTTAACTTAAATTCTCATTCTGGCATGCACTAAATACTTGAACAAACACAGTATATTGATACAGTTAAAATCTGATCCACTAAACCTTAACCACAAATATTTTTGTAGCCCACCATCCCTTTCCACTACTACAGATAATGCAAGAACTCTCTCTTGGAAGTGGCACCTCCTAATGGTAATTTAATGCTCCATTTACATGCTACATATTTATGTAGCACTCTTTATTTAATTTAAAGTTCACCCAGTGTTTCAGGTTAACTTGTACAGAGATATGGTGGTCAATTAACACCTTCTATATACAACATTAATTTTATGACTTTGGAATAGTTCAACTCTTTCTCTTTACTAGAGTCTGGAGATATGTTGCAATGGCTTTTCTATGAGGAAAAGCACCTCTTCTTTCTTATTATAGCAACCCAGAATACTAAAACCTAACTAAAGACTACATACATACATATATATTACTAGTAGTTCTGTAACAAAGGTTTCTTTTATCTAATGTCTAAGAAACCATTTGAGGTATGAGGCAGAAATATTTCTTGTTTGACAATTATCTTCACTGCTGATTGAATTCATTTTATGTTCAGTACTAACACTGAAGAGCATTTCATGAAGCTACATAAAGGGATATCCGTGCTCTGCCCACCTCGAGTATCAAGACCTAGTTTCTCGTGTTGCAAATCCACAAACATACTGCTGTCCCACAAACATTTTGGGAGTTCAAAACTACACTACAGTGTATATTTTTACTTGAATTTTCATGAACTTCTTGTATGTTTATTAGATTTATAAAACAAATTCTCAATATGATATTTATGGAACTTTGTTTTATTATAAGTTATTGATCAGATACATTAACCACATGGCTTTCAACAGTAAAACAAGTGTTCATAAATTCAGTTTTGTGATGTAACAGTTTTTTTCTTTACACGCGTCTAAAGTTAAAATACTTACAGCTGAAGCTGCTACAGCCCCATCTGACTGTGGACGTTTCTGTCTAGCCCCAGTTGAATGACTGGGGGAGATGTTTTCAGTTGGATCCTTAAAATCCTGTTTACAAAAAAATTAAAAAGGAATTACGTGTTTAAAAAATTAGATCTTTGCAACTATTTAAGTGTAACCATAGAAGGGTCTGTTTGACATGTGAGGGTCTTCTTATGTACCTAACCTGTAGTGTGTGTTTTTTCAAAGTACCATTCGTGGTTTCTTTCAGATTAATATGTACAGGACTAATGCTCAATATAACAGAAAGTGTTCAAAGCTGAATACAATTTCAATTTCTTATGTTGTAAGTCTAATTGTATCAAAGGGAAGAAATATAAGAACGTGTGTCTACTAAGTTTTGGAATAGTCAACTCTACACGTCATGTAAGAAGATAATCATCCCATAAAATATTTATTGTTCCTACGAATTTTTAAAGAAAACAAACCTTCCAGTGTTTAATTACTTTCAACTTAATATTTATGAACATATTTCTCAATTTATGTTTCAAATAGAAGCACTTATATCTGACTATGATTTATACAAAATACTGAAAAAGATATGGTATTCATTTATGACCTCACCTTTCAAAACAGTTATGTCATTTTTACTCACAATGTCACTTTATTTATTGCACACTGATGTAGACAGGATAGAAAATTTTAATCTATCATTTTCAGTCAATGTTACACTGTAAGGATAGCACAATCAACTGTTTCTCACATTATTCCTTCTCAGCACATAGTGTGCTACAGAGTACAATAAACTGTTTCTAACATTATTCCTTCTCAGCCCATAGTGTGCTACAGAGTACAATAAACTGTTTCTAACATTAGAACTTCTCAGCACACAGGGTGCTACACAGAATACAATAAACTGTTTCTAACATTAGAACTTCTCAGTACACAGTGTGCTACACTGTGAGGACAGTACAATAAACTGTTTCTAACATTAGAACTTCTCAGTACACAGGGTGCTACACTGTGAGGACAGTACAATAAACTGTTTCTAACATTAGAACTTCTCAGTGTACAAGATGCTACACTGTGAGGACAGTACAATAAACTGTTTCTAACATTAGAACTTCTCAGTGTACAAGATGCTACACTGTGAGGACAGTACAATAAACTGTTTCTAACATTAGAACTTCTCAGTGTACAAGATGCTACACTGTGAGGACAGTACAATAAACTGATTCTAACATTAGAACTTCTCAGTGTACAAGATGCTACACTGTAAGGACAGTACAATAAACTGTTTCTAACATTAGAACTTCTCAGTGTACAAGATGCTACACTGTGAGGACAGAGCAATAAACTTTTTACCATTAGTAATATTAAAATTTTGCACACTCTAAAGTTAAGGTTGTACAAAACCACTTAAAACAACCAAATTTTAAACATTACTCTAAACATATTGCAAATTTCTACTGTAATTTATCAGGCTCAGTAAGTAAACTGTATTTGAGGAAAAATGTTTTTATACATTTTCACTTACCATTTCTTTTGACAATTAAAGGCAGAAACAAACTTGGGAACTTCTCACCTTCAACAGACTGAGAAAACCACCAGAGGGACATTATGAGTTTTCAACTGGTTATTCTAATATCATAATAGGTGTATGTAAACAAGTATTTTCAAAAATAGAAAGAGGTGAGTGGAACTGCTGTGTTTGATTTGGGAAATGTAGTAATATCTCAACAAATAGAAAAGATAGAAGATTCTTCATTTTATATTACAGCTACATTGGTAATGTGTGTTTATAATTTATAAGGAACTAGAGACTTTGTATTTGGACACCATAAACACCTAACCTGAACCAATGCTGCATTCAACATACCAAGCTACACACAAATTAATATTTAGAATTTTGTTTGATATTTAGTTTTAAATTAAGAAATTAACTAATGTATAATACATAAATTACAAATATAATCTGTGTTTTGATAATATACAAGTTCTTTATTCTACAAGGAAATATTAAAACAATCCTAAATTTCCCCTAATATGGCATTTAACATTTTTTTCTAAGCATCTTGTCTTCTCTATTTTATCCACCACCCCTTGAAAGAGTAAGAAATTAAACATATATTACTCAGTATAAAATTATTATTGCTCAGACAAATAATGCTTTTTATAGCCTTCAATTTTGATTGGTTATCAACAGAAAATCAGACCCTTCCTGCCACACCATTTGTTTCATGGTATGTTAATAGTTCTCTCTTACATTTAGTTATTTATATATTACTTATAGCCAATAGAAAGCAAAGGTTTCATATATCAAATGATTTGTTTGTTTGTAATTAAGCACAAAGCTGAACTACATATGCTCTGCCAACCACTGGTATATATATAGTTTTTAGCATTATAAGTACTGCTGTGCCACTATCAAACAACATATTGAGTGATACTATTTCCTGAACAAATAACAGTCAATATTACTCAGAGTATAAGCAGCATTCCAGAAAGAAATTTAATGACACGCTTGGATGATTTTGTAATGACCCACGTCTCACAGACAGAAAGCCAGTGATAGTAACTACAGTGTAAACATTTCTTTTTAGGTTAGGTAAAATAAATATAACAAAAATCTTTCATAAGGCACACATTACAAACATATGAGTAATGTAATTTGACAGCATAATGTGAGCTGTACATGCCCAGTGATTTACAACTTATAATGGCAAAGATAGCAGTTAGATACAGTTTAAAAGACAATAAAACAATAAAGTTTAATTATAAAATGATACATACTGTTAAGAGGTTAAAGTTACTTAGGGTAAATGAATGTAGTTTCATGTTACAACTTGAAGTCATTCTAGAGAAAAAGTGAGCAATTTATATTTATTTTAATTTTTTGTTTGGTCAAATTGACCAATCTTGTTTTGAGTTAGGAAATTACAGATAAAATACAAAGTTCTACTGAAAAACAATTATTATGAAGTGTATTTAGTAAGTTTTTGGAATTATAGAAAAAAAATGTAAGAATTTTGAGATAAGAAAAAAAATGTTAATCTTATGAAAATTACTTAGCAAATGGACTATTCACAAACTGTTGATATATCAATGGACAAACCCCTCTATTAGTTTATTAAAAACACTTCTCTATACATTTTTCACATATAAAAAATTAAATTTTTAATGTTAACTAAAAGACTGCCAAAGTCTGTAAAGATACAACATATTGAAAGTTAGAAAAATTTAATCTATAATGAATTTAAGTGAATGTAAAGAGGTCATGTAGTTAAGTCAAACTGACCAAGCCAGTGTTGAGAAAGTTAAATTGTTTCTAACTTTAGTACTTCTCTGTACCAAATAACATTGTATTAAACTTACACTGTACACAAACTACCTGAAATAACTATATATTTTATGACAGCAACATTTCTCTGTAGTTATAGTAACTAAGGCAGAATAGAGTACCTAATATAAGAACCATTTATAAACTCATACTGTTGATAAAGTTATATCACTAACTACTCCCAAGTATACACACTTCACTGTCCAGATGAATTGCTGTCTCTCCCAGTGAGCTGCTAGCAAAAGACTGGTCATACAACAGCGAAGTCTTACTCTCAGAAGTGTCTCCTTTTCCATGCTCAGGAATTTGACTCTTTAACTCTCTTACCTTCTGAGTAGACTGTGATAATTTGTTCTGAGAATAATTCCAGTTCCTTGGTGCCTCCTTGACATACAAGTAAGGAGAATTAATAGACTGTAAATACCATTCAAGTATTAAATAAAAAGACTGTTTCACACTTATGACTTAAATATGAAAGATATACACATGAAAAATAAGATGGCACTAATAAAAATAGTCATATAGAATATTATAATTTTGAATATTTAGATAAAAGAACAACAAAACAAGCAATTAAAACTAGTTGTAATAACATTAATGGAACATTATAACATATATAATTATACATTCATATATATATATATATATATATATATAATTTGGGTGGATGTAGATGAGGGTTAAAAAGCAGACAAAAGTATTAAAGGAATTAGCTCTGATGTCACTCATGTTAACTATTATGGTCGTTCTTAACCTGAGGATGTTAATTTATTAATTGGCTTTACAGAAATTTCTGTATCCAAACAATACTAAAATGAAGTAGAAAATTATGAATTTATCTTTATAACTAGCTAACAAAGTTAAACTGTGAGAAGAGACATGCCCTTACCTTTACAAATTTTAAGGTATTAAATGAACATGACAAATAAGTGAGGACACTCACAGCTTATGATACATTAACTGTTACATTTCCAACTAATTTTTTAAAAGTGTTACAACAGAATGAGTTTATTATATTTGTACATTTGTTCTCTTAAAAACACTGAACACTCTCTCATTAAACTTACAATAATTTCAGAGACATTTTCTCACACACCTGGCACTCAAGGACATTCTAAACAAGTTTGTTCTTACAAGAAAAGTAAAGAACATGTTAGACTATTTTTCTAAATTCACACATAATTCTCCTCACCTTCAAGAACACTGATGTTACATATACAAAAAATATCCATGCTATTCATTTGGGTACTGACATCATAGCAATTCCAATAATTTTATGAATTATAAAATATAATTTTAATATTTAAAAAACTTGAAATAAGTTTATAAATAACTAAATATATACCTCAGAAGTTGTAACCCGCTATGTATCAATACAGTGTAGTAGAAAAAACATTTACAAACTGTTTTGGCCTCCTATAAGGCCTTTCATATTATCGTTCCTATGGTTACCACACTGATTAAAAGTATCACTACTTTTTCATGGCACTGAATAACTCAGAATCCACAATGAAACCTCTTTCCCTTAATGATACAGGCAGTATATTTTGGTCATATTTCATTCACCACAGTGAGCTTCATATTTTCTCTAATACATAAAGTAAAAATACTGAGCAGGTAGACTAGGCATATGTGAAACTAGGGATTTAAAGATCCTTTTTAAGTTTTGTAGTGATGTTCAAAACAAATTTTTTTTTCTGAACTACGTTCTTTGCCATGCATTAAGAAAGTTTATGCCTCAATTTATGGCATTTTGTGAATTTAACTTTTCAGTTGTTTTTTTCCACTTCAATTCAACTATTAATTCGTAAGTACCTTATTTTTTGTTTCATGACCTGTTGTACTGGGAAATGTTTCTGGTGCTCTGCCCAACAGTGCTAGATCTCGTAAGACCGTCAAAGCTTGTTCCCTCTGGTAGTTGTTATTAAGGTGTTTCAACTGTTGGAAAAGATCAATCAAAAAACGTGGATGTCTTTCATTCTGGGATATCACAACTGCTACTTCAGAGTAGATCATACCTTTCACAGCATCGAAAAAAGATGGATCGCTTCCAGAGTCCAAATCACTTGGAAAGAAACAGGTATAAAACAATGGAGTTTCACTTTAGTATTATCAGCTACATGATACAAAAACTTTATACCAACATACACTTCCTGCTCATTTTAATTATTCTATCTCAGTTCTAAAGAATCTGGTTCCACCACTTAAACGATAAACTAATTTAATAACTCTAACCAACTAAAAATATATTTCAGTGCTACTTTTCAAAGTTTAAAATGTGAATTTGTGACGAAGCTATTATGACTAAAAGCCACTATCACTACTGATCAGGTGGAAGGTAACCAGACAAGAGCACCTTATCACTAACTACCCACATTAAAGAATTGACTGCTACTCATTAAAACACACCTACAGTTAATGGGTAGTAATAGTTTGTGGTATCACATGGATCTGGAATAGATTCATTAGCTTCAAAATTCTGAGAACTAGTACAGGAGAATCCTTGAAAATGGAATTTACAGAAAAACAGCATCTAAATTTTTGACTTAAATCTTTGATAAATGTATTTGTAAATATTTTGAAGTGAACAACTAACCACACACTGCAGTAAATTTACATTTGTAATATTTATAAACAAAATGCACTAACAAAATTAACCACTGATTCAGAGCACATTGTATTATTTTAATGTTTGGAAACTATCAAGTTTGTCTATATCAAAGTTACTGAAATCTTTATACTAACATTACTATATATTTATCAATCAATCAAGAATTTTCAGGTTCACACAAATTTTTGTTCAAATAGCCAGAATACACTTACAAATATTTAAGGTGCAAGTTATGGTTCTATTTATAGGACAACTACACAGAACCAAACCTGGTAATAAAACATCCACAATATTTATATTACATTATAAGTCTATGCCATCACAAGGTACAGTTGAGCTGATACACGCCACAGTAACTGGCACAGTGTTATTATATGTAAAGATGTTTATCACAGACAGTAATACTGTATTATACCCCCCAAGTGTCAAATCTTTCATTTAGTTCTTACATAATGTTTGTTCAATTAAACAAAGACTATCTTTGAACTTGTACACAACTGCAGATGCTAAAACATGACATGTAGCTGTGCTTGTTTCTCTTCAGCCTTTGGTAACATATATGACAACTGTACACCTTCCTAATATATTACTAATGATACAACATATATGACAACTGTACACCTTCCTAATATATTACTAATGATACAACATATATAACAACTGTACACCTTCCTAATATATTACTAATGATACATTACTAAAATAAACATGACATACTCAGTTATTCCCTTATGTAAATTCAAACATTATCTACAAATTCATGTATAACAAATAGCATACTATCCACAGAAATCTTACATGTACAATACTGTTAATTTTAACTATATTTTTTCCCCACATGTAACTCAGAATTATACATTATACACTGCAGTCAATAGTTTGACTCATGTTAGTTTTCCTTAACTGTCACTAGTGATGTTCCACTTATTTCTTGCAGATACTGTCCCTTCCCAAACTGTACTACACTTGTTATCTTGTGCTATAGGCAATGCTCAGTAACATATATATTTTTGTAATGAACTGAAACAAAGTAACTCAGAAATGTGTATTTTATATACAAGTGTCATACCTAATTCTAATAATTAATTGAATAAATAAGAGATATGAAATAAAACTCACCAAAACTTTGTAGGTTTGTTTGAGCTTTGAAGTGACTTTATCAAAATAATCAAACTATTCATTTTCCTTTTGATATATTTCATATCTTTTGTACAAAAACATTTTTAATGAGATAATGTACCCAGGATATTACATTTTTTATATGACTACCATGATGGGGACTATTTTATTGTCATACCAAAACTTTTAAATTCAAAAATACATTTAATGGCCTGGTTGTTTGTTTGGAATTTTGCACAAAGCCACACAAGAGCTATCTCCATAAATAGTGCAATTGGCCATCACATTATAATACCCCCACAGCTGAACGTGCAAGCATGTTTGGTGTGCTAAGGATTCAAACCCGTAACCCTCAGATTATGAGTCAAGCACCCTAACCACATTTAATGGAAACAGTCTATATTTAGTGTTCATTATGGTCTATTAGTGTATGGTAAAATCATTCTTCTTTATTTTTAGGAACATGAGACAAAGCCTTGTGAAAAACCCTTACACTCTGACTAGACAGGCACCTAGTTGCTGCTTACATAATCTGTTTTGACTGTCTTATAATCTAGAACATCTAACTGTCAAAAAAGACACCAATGTGGACAAAGTTTATAAACAAATACATTAAAACTAACCTTTTTTTTTGCCATCTATGACTTACAAACATTACTGAATCACAAACTTTTAGTCTTGGTTTCTCTGTAAAATAAAACTCCCTGATGTTCCCTTGGTTAAGAATACAAAATATACAAGTAACTGACCATATTTCATTTCCCTGACCCAAGTACATGTACTTCAGTTGCAAAGAACTAGATCTGTGGTGAGTATAAAATGTACCAATGAAGTTTGCTATTCAATAACTGCTAAATTCCAGAACTAGATTTCCAACTAGTGTAAACTTACCAATCAAATTCATCACATAGTAATATCCTTATGTATCTGTATAAAAATGTTCAAAACTTTAAACATTGTTTTAAAAATCTGTTTGTCCAAAAACCAAATACATATTTCAATATTTTCTACTTTCAAACAGTACTTCATACATTTACTTAGTCCATGGTTGAAACTACATCTGTATACTTACAGTATCTTGGAAGGTTGGTTTGGATGATATGGAGAACTCATGTTAATGGCAGAAGGTTCTCTAACACTAGATGGACTAGAAAATGTACCAGTGATGGAACAGGGGTTCTGCAGTCCAGTAGAGCTCCCTGTGGAAGGTCTTGTACCCTGTTCTGAAGCTAGATTCAGAGATTCAACAGTTCTTCTAATTCTTTCCTCTTGACACCATCCTATTTACAACCAACAGGAAAATAACAGTCAGAAAAGAGCTAACACTGATTTTGTGTGTTTATGTACGAAAATAAACATTTTATTTTATATGTTTTATAAAAGTTAGAAAAACATCTGAAAAGACTGAATAACATTAAAGTTTAACAGAAAACTCAATCCCTATTGAAAAACAGACAATAACAAATAATAAACAGATACAAAGATAAATCCTATTCCTGATTAGCTACATTTGTTAACATTTCATTATATTGAAAATATAATTACAATAACACTGACCTTCTTTCACACTACAGCTGTTACTTGACTGCCAGGTTTTGTTTATGTAAGCATTGGTCTGACTGTTACTCCTCAAAACCAATCTTTTATTCCTCACTTAACTACCTTTACTGATGTCACATAACACTCTTCATTTCAATATGCTATCTATCCTGGTGATATTTTTTGAGAGTGGTCCAATTTACAGTCTCTAACACCTCATCTTAGCATGGAGGAAGGGTGGGAGAGGGTTAGAAGTAAGGAAAATGCATTTTAAATTTAAGAAAATGTTAGCCTCCAACATATGCTTTCCTCCTCTCACACTACAGCTAGAATCCCACAGTGATAAGGTGGAGGGGCAGGGAAAAGAATTATCCATACAGAATGTGTCTGTGTAGCCTATGGACATGCCAACAAAAGATTAGCATCCTAGTGAAAGAATCACTTCACCCAGAACCTAATTCATGCACTGTGAGTGGAATTTTATGAGATCCTATCACTATTGGCCAGGCTTTAATTGGACAGGTTCCATAGGTTGAAATTACAAGGCTACCATCCCTAAAATCCCCGGAAGCAAAAACACTACAGGTTGGATGAAGAACAGTGGTCTGAGTCCCCACATACCTCAAAGGCATATGGTAGAACTACAGCCCCTCACAATGATTTGACTCAGCAGAGGAACCTTGAGGATATATACAGAATCTATTCTGGGTATCAGAGAACCAAGAGGATGACGTCAGGAATTGGGACAAAATTATGAACCCCTGAAGGAGCAAAGGAAAATCAAGGAACTAACCAGATTGAATCCAGATGTGTGACAACCCTTGAGTACAAGGACTTTGTAATGCTCACAAAAATCAAGGGTTGGAGAAAGGGAGTGTTACATAACTCATGAGACAATCACCAAGAGACATCTTATAAAAATTAAGACAGATGATAAATATCTTGGCACTGTATTGAGAGTTAGACGAATCCCACAAAGGTATGATCTATTCACAATTATCATAAACTCCATTCTGGAACCCCAAGTTTCCAACCACCTGGTGGTAGTAAACTAAAGCATACTGATATGACAAATGTGATAAACAAGGCATAACTATCCCTTTATATAACTGCACAGTAAAACTTCCATGGACCACAATATCAGGGGATGAAGGGAGAACAAAGTATTTGTCCTCAGATATTACTGCCATCAAGGAATGCACAGACTCAAAAGCATCCTGGGAAAGACTCGAAACATCACACACTTGATTTAACAACTGAACAAAAGGAGATGGAGGTGGCTGATCTCAGTTGGCCTCCCGAGAAGTCAACAGAATAAAGTAAGGAATGGGAAAAAAGTGAATCAAAATTCCAGGATTGCTCGTAAGTGCAACAAATGTTTGGAGAGCATTTTAAGTCTGCAGCAATTTTTCAGAGTCCAACCAGCATCACACAAAGTTTTCATGTGAACTCTGTTCTTTTGACAATTCTCTATACTTTTTGAGCCGTGATAAAACAAAACTTAATATATAATGCTAAACACTATCATCAAGGTTTATTACACTTTTTTTCCTCTAGTACTTACTTGTACCACATGTTAGCTGCTTGCAAGCTTCTTTCTACATGGTTGGACACTGCATAGGGTACTATGACATTTATTCCAGGCCGTAAATTTGATCAGTCTGTTCATTCAAGCAGAACACTTATGACATGCCCTTTGTACAAGTATACGGAAATTCTAAAAATGACAAGTATTCTCGCCCTAGTTCATTCAGTTGTCAACAGGGGTCACTAAAGCATTACTATAGTGCTGAAATCTATATTAACTAATAAGATGGAAGAATCAGCTTCATAAAATGGAAAGTACAACAAAATGTTCTGTTGTCCTAACACTTTTGTACAACACTATGACTTTCCTTCATAGGTCTGATGATAACTTCAACATTATTAACAGAACATTTTAATTCACACGACAAAACACTTCTATTTTAAACTCTGGGACTTAAACATTAAATAATTCTACTTTAAATTAAAGAAGTACACACTGGACAACTGGGAAAGAATTCACTTAAGTTTCACTTCCTTCCTGACTCTCACCATTCCAATACAGTCACAGCAAACACACTTGCCCTTTTTTACAGTACAATAATGGTAATAAATGTTAATTACACTATGTAACACAAATTTTGTACCAGGATAGTATGCATTATTTCTTAATTGCTTATGCTGTAAAAGTACAAAAAATGGCAATTATTCCCTTCAAACTTTGCTTTTATGACCTGGATAATGAAATTTAGAAATTAATCTATTTTCTATGTAAAAACGGGCAAATCTGCACATTTTCATTTACATAAGGTGTGAATAAAACAACACATGAATTAAGATTTACATGTATTTATACTAAAGTTATAAAACAAAAATATTTAGAAGCGAGTAGTTTTTAGAGATTTGCAACTATAATGTAAATCACTTTCACTTATCAGCCTGCAAATACAATCTCCCATCATGTTTTTGTTACACACTCCCATGTCACAAAAGCAAAGTTTGAAGAGAAAAATAGGTCTTTTCCATTTACTTTAGGCATAAGCAATTTGGAAATAACACTTCCTGCCCGAGAACAAGAAAATGTCAAAATTTTGTTACATAGTGTTATTAAACAATATCATACACTTGCCTGGTTCTGTCTGTACCCTATTAAAGTTGGCTGTTTTTACTGTAGGTTGAGACATCAACTCCTGAAGTTCAGGATTTGGTAAAGGTCTATCATACAATCTAAAATAAAAAAAAATAAAAATTAATTTATGCTCCATTTTAAAATAAATATCAAACTTTTTTTTTTAAAACCAAGTAAAAATATTTAAAATACAACTAATATATTTTGTTCAGCATCAGCATATGATTTACATTCACAGAGATTAATTTTAAATTTATAACTATAACTAGGTCAAGGTTAAAGCCCCTTTTTCCTCTTAGATAAATTTAATCCCTCATAAATTTTTAATTATATTATCATAAATTGCTTTAATTATACCACAGTATTTAGGGAAGTTTTAAGCAAAGAGTAGTTAGCCATGTCATCTAAAACAGAAGTTCGAGTTTCAATACTTTTTTTTTAGCTGCCATATCTAATCCCCCCCCATTTCAGTTAGAAAGTCCATTACCGGTACAAAACAAACCAAATTGTTAAAAAATACTACCAAATTTAAAAGTTTCTGTATTACTTATTTTTTCTGTTCTATTACTACTATCATCCACATTTTCAAGGAATATTTATTCAAGCATAATATATCAAAAATATTAAAATGACCACTATGTTTATAATACTCTACTCTAGTTGGTTGTAAGTGCTTTCATAGCTTACACTACTCTTTTGCCAACCTAACTAAATACATTACATAATGCTTGTTAACAAAATAAAAATGGTCTATTAAATATATCCAGTAAAAATATATTAACAAAAATGTAAATAAATTTCAATATTTCAAATCCATAAACAGCATAAATATAGCATGTAAATATACAATTATGAAAATTATGTAAATATTTAGTTATTTACATAAAATTACAAAAATTTCATGTAATATTTTTTGTATATTATCACAAGACCAACATGGAAAACAGAAGAAGGGGTCTTGTAACACATGTGTACTCAGGATACAACTGTATAATTGTTCAGAGCAGACCAATCACACTAGATGTAGTATCTTTATACACCAATAGAGAAAACAAATAGGAATAACAGTAGTTAGTTACTTTTGTGAATAATATCCACAGATTTTACATGGTTGAATTACTAAAGAATTTTTAATTGAAGCTGTAAAACTATAACTAATAACCTATAGTAATTACTTCTACTATCATGTAAGCAGAACCACCATGGGTACAAAAATAGCATCTACTTACAATATTTTGGTAATGGGTTTCATAGAAGATGTATTTCATCGTTGTTCAATGTTAACTCTTGTGATGCCACACTGGATCAGATACGTTGATGGTTGTTTTGTTTTGAATGAAGATTTAAACTGATTTAACTTTATTCCAGTTTACAATAATCTGGATTCTAACATTAAATTCACTGTCAAAAAATGTACGGTTTAATGAATATTGTAAAATAATCTTAAAATTCTATATTCAATTAAACTAGCCTGTCACATTTTTACCTCTCCTCTGGCAGTGTTGAAGTACCAACACTAACATCAGGTAAAAGGTGTGTTCTATGCTGAGCATTGAAAATATCAGGTAAGCTAGCAGATGTGGTGTCCTGACGGGTTCTTGTTCTTCCTGCTACAGCTCTACCAGAGCTAGTTTCATTACTTTTTGAGCCTGTGGATGTGGATAAGAGATTCTGACGAGAATAACTACGAAAGTTATCCCAGAAGTTGTTGGCTCGAGTACCTGGAGCAACCTGTAGGTAAGAAAATCTCAGCGTTTTTACCCAGAACAACCTGAAGATTAGACAAACCCAGTGTTTATACTTATTCCATCAACAGTACGTTGAAGCAACTTGCATACAAGAAAATGTATCTCTATCAACTCTCAATGAAACTTTATACATGTTTTAAACTAAGGCACTACCACCCAATTTTCTTGTTTAATTAATAATGCACCAAAGAACACTGAATAATAACATGCAAAAAAAACAGACAATGTTCCATAATTATTGCAATATTTCTGGCTTCCTACTTACACAACAAGAGCCATTAAAATCAGAATGAACTATTGGCAATTTCTAAAAGAGAGAATTTGATAGGTGAAAGTGGCACAAAGGGTCTGATTTTCTACCTTATGGCTCTTAACAAAATCAGATTGAAATCTATTAAAATCATGCTTTGCCTGAGAGATTTTAATATTATAATGAGTAACTTGTGATAAATTTTGTACTTCTTGAAGGGGTAGTAAATAATTACAAAAGAAGGTATAACTACAGAGCAAAGATCATGATTCTCATACCTGAGAAATTCTGTTTTTTAAAAAAAAAACATCCTAATAAAATTAAAGACTTAAAGCTCATACAACATTAATTTGTATTATTAGCTATGTTTTCACATAAAATTTATTCGTATATCATGAGAGAAAAGTAATTAACTTTTGAATGCAACTTACTGAAAACTTTATGACATGAAGACAGTAAATGTTTACTTGCATGTACAAAGAACCGATACTGTATCGAAAACAGATTTTTGCCAACAACACAAAATAAAAACAAACTAATCTTCACAAGATAATCCAATTCTTTGCCAACCTGTTTAAATTATTACACATTAAGTTTAAGATAGATTGATTTTTAATGCTGCCCAGCAGTAGTTATAAGCTTATCTGTTACATGAATTGTGCTGCAGAATCAATAAACTTCTATGTAGCAAAACATCCAGTTTCCATGAGGGTTGCAAGAAAACTAGAGGGGTTCAAAAACGTTTGTTTCTCTTCAGCCCTGAATGCAGAATTAGTGTTAGGTGTTCAAGGTATAGAGTTAATATCTTGACTTAATTATATGATGATTCCATGCTAGGTGTGTGAAGGGTGTTCTGATTGTTGAGTAAACTTAACCCTATTTTTTTTTATACTAATGATAAGAATGCACTAAATGTTATTTAATAAAATAATACACAAAAGAACATAGACTAATAATATGCAAAAACTTCACCTAACACTCACAATTTTTCTGGCTTTCTATGTTACAATACCATTACAAATTCATCCAACCTAGCTATTAAGTTTCTAACTGGAACATTGCTTGTACTCTGAATGAAATTAACTATTATCTGTTCAGAACACAATGTTATACAATACATCATTTGATAGCTGAACATCTTGGCTTTCTATTGGTTACATGTAATATACAATTAAACATAAGAATATTAACATATTGAAAGAGAGGATGTGACATATGGATGTACAAGGAAGGGTCCGATTTTCTGTTAATAGCTCTGTTATTGGACAATACTGAAGGCAATAAAAATTACACCTTTGAACAACAATGATTTTATATTGGGTAATTTATGTTTGATTTCTTATTCTTTCAAGGGGTGTTGGAAAAAACAGAAAAGAAAATGTGTAGAAAAAATATACATGTTCTACTATGGGAAATTAAGATTTTGTATAATATTTCCTTGTAGAATTAGGAACTTAATATGTATATATTATTAAAATTTGGATCATTAGCTATGACTTTATGCTATTCTAATTTGTATAATATAAACAAAAACTAGTTGTAATAAATTTTTAAATGTAAGACTATGTCATGCATGGTAAAGGACATCCAGGGTGAAATAGTTAAACGAACTGTTTCCCAATTTCAAGCAACATGTGTCCCACACTTTTATGGATATGAAAAGGTAGCTGGCTAAGCATTTATCCAAAACAATTTATTGGCCATTCAGTGGATACCATGGCCTCATGGAAACTGACTCTTACATGAACTTGCAATAATATTACCAAATATATAAGATATTGAAACATACACTGTTCACTGAAGTCGCACATATCAAAAGTAAACACAATAACATCTGAATATGTAAAGAAAACACCATTTTAAAAATAAAATCAGCATTTGGTAATGGTACTTCACCTAAGAATATAAAACTAACAGTACAAGAACCTTGTTATTAAGTGTTTCAGTCTCTGTTCTTTCTCCTTGACTTGGAGCAATTACTGCTGTTGAAGTTTGAGTAGCATGTTCAAGACCAAACAGAGGAAGCTGAGAACTAGGGTGGTGAATGTTCTGTCCTAAAGACAGAAAACCTTGTGTAGCAAGAGGTACTAAAGTTGGAATACTGGAAGGAACAACGTATGAATTTCCTTGGGTACTGTAAAGATGAGGACGAAACGTTAACTCTTCCGAGATCCCTCCCTGATTATTTGCTGGAGAAGCACGAGCATGGGTCCCATCTGGACTTGGAACGTACTTTAAAAACAGGAAGAATAAAATCTGAATCAGAATCTAAAACATTAAAGCATTTATTTAATAATGGTAAATGAATGATACTGTTTCTAAGGCTTAACAACACAAAGCAAATCAAGTGAATAAAATTAATGCAAAGATATGAAATATTAGCACTTAAAGAAGGAAAATATCAGCTATATGATGTGGGTACTGAACAAGGATGCTGATTTGTACATGTTAAGACTGTTTAACAGCTATTACAAAAATAAATGTACATCACCCGTGACCACCAAGATTTAACTTCTAGAGAGAGTAAAGCTATTTGTTCATTATTTATACCATAAGCCCATTTATTGAAAGTTACTGATAATTATATTAACAAATACCAGCACCAAGTGAACTCAGACAGCAACTCCAGGAAGCTGATCATTTATGTAGATATTGTTTGTTTGTTTTTTCACTGTAGCAATTTATCTGGACTAGGTTCAACTCTGAAAAGTAAAACTTTAGTACCAAAAACAGTCAAGAAACAAACACAAGAGGTGTTCGTAAAATAGGCAAACAACTATATTTAAACATTTAAAAATTATAAATACCTAGAAAACGTAATGACGTAATTTATAAAAGTTAAAATTAGTTTGGTCTGATATAATTCTAATAAAGTTTCAGTAGAATTTTGCTTTTCATAACATCAATACCTATTCAAATTTTCAAAACCAATCTTAAAATATCTTTAAAAAAATGGACTTGACCATGCAGCCAGTTTCATGTGTTCAGGATATGAAGATGACTAGTAAATCTAATTAAGCTTAGAACTTTTGTTTATTACAATAACCATTAATAACAAAAACATTTTTATACTATCTGTTTCTTGTAACATACCCTAAACAGTTTCAACTGAGAAAAATCAACTAGAATGTAATACCTGCTGAAGAAAGTGTTGTAAGCTTTGTATTTCCAACTGCTGTAAATAAAGGGTATGATAGCACTGAGTCAAGTTTAGTATAAGTTGCTGTTGTTGTTGAAGCTGCTGGCTGTATTGTTGAAGGTTTTCTGGTAGAAAAGGAACCCCAAGGCCAGGTCGACCTGAAGAAGCAACACAGCTTTCAGCACTTGTAACATGTTCATATAGAGCAAGCATTATTTTTATATAGCCAGAATTAGGCTTCTGTTTATAATGATACTTATTTTCACTTTGAATACAAATTAAATAAATTTATATTATTTCATTTTGTAATATGTACTTATCCTACCTCAAGTGAAACTGTGTAAATGATGCATTCAATAAAAAATTTTTACTAACATTTTAACCTTTTCCAGACCCCATGGTTACCAACAGTTCTTCCCCACTCCAGTTACAGCTGGCCAAATAGTAGAATTTAATAACTGGTAGACTCATTAATCAATTACATTCAAATTAATTGATATTTATCAAATGAAATTCAGACAGCTGAAATAACTGGAAACATCCACTTCAGTTAGTTGATTATTTCTGTGACATTAATCAATCTAATAATAATTTTGATTAACACTAATCAGTTTTACAGATTTTCATTGGTAACTGATTAATCAATCTGACCACCTAGCTCTAATCCCCACTGATATTTTATACTATCACAGTGAAAATAAATTCCAAATTACAATTAACTTAGAATACCCTTTCTAAATAATGCTGAGAATGTGTGAAACACTTCACAGAATTTGATTTAGTGGATGTAGCATGTTTTGGTTGTAGTTCTTAAAGATTTGTTGGGAAAATGGTGTTCTGAAATGCGATAATTCCGTCTGGTTCTGACTTTCTATTTTCTCCTGCTGAATATCAAAGGTTTCTTTGTTACTAATAACCAAACCAGCTTCAAGAATTTAACATTTGTTAAGAATTTTCACACAACACTACATGTCAACCATTTAAAAGATCAACTTAAGCCTTTTCTAAATTAAATACATTCAAAGTTATTGATAATTCCATGAGTGGTACAGCAGATTATGTTCAACCAATAATTTCACTGGTGAACAAAGAGAAACAAAATACAAAGGTAAAAAATATTGAAATTTGATTGGAAAAAAAATAAACACAGGGTTTAAGTCTAAAAAAAACCCATTAAAGTGTGATTATTTACAGTTCATATCTAGAGAACAGCTTAACCATTACATAATGCTCCAATCTCAATTGTAAAGAATGTCCGAGTAAAGAAATATTGTTGAATTATAATAAATTGCTTTATGAACCAGAAAAGTTAAACATTAGTTACCTGTACCAGCAGATGGGTGTGATGACATGAAAATGTTAGTTAGAGCTTGCTGGTCTCGCAAGATAGACTGACAGAGATTATTGGTTTGGTCCAACTGGTTTTGGATGTGACGAGAAAAGTGTTGCCATCCTGGTGGTGATGTGGTATTCTGAGTACCACCTATTGATTGTTGTTGATCAGTTTCTCTTTCACTTTCTCGAACAACTTCAACAGACTGGTAATTTCACAAAGATATTAGTCGATCCAAAATATATGGAGCTCAAATCCACCTCTCACAATCAACAATTACATAAAAGTCTTATTAGCTCGCTTGCAATTTCAACCAAAACTACATTATCATATACAGTTGTACAATTTAACTGGTACTGAATGTGTCATAAAACAGAGAACTGTTGTGTTTTACAAAAATAATTTAACTTGCAATTCTGTTTAATTGGAGATTTTTTCTTGTAGAATAATTATCATGTCTTTGGAAAAAATTTATTTCACACCTACATCTTGTACTTTGTTTATATAACTCACACAGATCAAGTTAACTCCACACCTACCTCCTGTGCTTTTTTTATATAACTCACACAGATCAAGTTAACTCCACACCTACCTCCTGTGCTTTTTTTATACAACTCACACAGATCAAGTTAACTCCACACCTACCTCCTGTGCTTTTTTTATACAACTCACACAGATCAAGTTAACTCCACACCTACCTCCTGTGCTTTTTTTATATAACTCACACAGATCAAGTTAACTCCACACCTACCTCCTGTGCTTTTTTTATACAACTCACAGATCAAGTTAACTCCACACCTACCTCCTTTTATATAACTCACACAGATCAAGTTAACTCCACACCTACCTCCTGTGCTCACACAGATCAGGTTAACTTTTTTTATACAACTCACACAGATCAAGTTAACTCCACACCTACCTCCTGTGCTTTTTTTATATAACTCACACAGATCAAGTTAACTCCACACCTACCTCCTGTGTTAACTCCACACCTACCTTTTTTTTTATACAACTCACACAGATCAAGTTAACTCCACACCTACCTCCTGTGCTTTTTTTTTACAACTCACACAGATCAAGTTAACTCCACACCTACCTCCTGTGCTTTTTTTATACAACTCACACAGATCAAATTAACTCCACACCTACCTCTTGTGCTCTACCATAATTTTGTGAAAGCTTTGTTTTGGGATTATAAGCAGATTTGTCCACATTCTTTCCTCTAATCCATTCAAAATCTAAAAAAGAAACAAAAGCATATTCATTAAGTCCACTGTTAAAACTAGAAATACATCAAAATTTATAAAAATGGATTCACCTTGTATCTGTGTATAAATTCAAATAACAATACATCAGGAAAACCAAATCTATTTGCTTCCAGTATTTCAAACACTTACTAGAATGACTATTCAGAGCTGATTTATCTTCATGCCAATTAAACTGGTCTGGAAGGCGTCTCTGTCGAGAGGGATACAAGTTAAAATCAGGACCACCACACGCACTACTTAAAGCCCCATTTTCACTATCACCTCCTAGATAATAAAAATAAAATACTGAATCAAAAATATTCTTATAAAACAGAGCTTAAATATTTTAATTACAAAATAATTGGCTAAAAAGATAAATGTTCTGTGTCAGTCTAACTCCACCATTACTTAACACACACAATCAACAGTCAAAGTATATTCATTACAATGATTACCTATCAAATCATGGTTTACATGAAAAAAACAACCAAGATGCTGAATAGTATAGAAGATCTATAGTGGACTAACTCATTCACATATCATCTCTTTAATAAACATACAGCACTTGTCTATTCAATATCATAATAAACAGAGAGCACTTGTCTGATCAATACAGTAATATGCATAGAGCACCCATCAATTTAATACAATATGCATATAGCACCCGTCTGTTTAATATGATAATACACATATAGCACCTGTCTGTTTAACACAATACACATATAGCACAAGCGTTTGATTAAAGTTGAAAGATAAATTGAGTATTTCACTACTGCTTCTAAAAAGTATTTAATGTTCCTACAGTTGTGTTTAGTGAGAAATCTGTGAAGATAATGAAGTATTAAAGAAAATACAAGTCAGTACACAGTGCCTCAACATGCTCATGAATTTCGTAGTTTTGTGTGTGCTGATATCTGATGAAACGAAACCAAACAAATGGTTTGTACCTTTTTATAGAAGATGAAATAAAGTAGCTCTGTGTTTGAATGCTTACTAGAAAGTCCACAAAACTAATGCATATTTTCAAGGCAAACAAGTACTGATCATATCTTTGGATCATTTACCCTTAAGTCAACAAACCCTTTCTTTTCAAGACAAACACTGGCCATGTCTTTCTATACACAAATATCAACTAAAGTGTCACAGTATCTATTACAGGACATTTTGACATGGCCATGCATGTCTGCCCAAATAAAATACGAGTCAAATGTGTCTAATATAACTACTTAAAAAAAACTTGTAGGAAGTATTTGTTAGCTCAAAAACCCAATTATAGAAAATTCCTTTGATACTCCAGTGTCCAAAACATTTATCATGCACATCTGACCAACTACATCAAACCCCAAATGTTGCCAGAATATCAAAAAGGTATGCCTTACTTATAGTTTACTCACAACTGAAGGAGACAAAATAAAATTCATTTCTGGTGAAATATAACAAAGTTCAGCATGTTATATTAACTCTTTCCAACCTTGTAATCACAAATTAATCATAGGATTTCCACACTATAACTTTCAGTGTTTTACCTTCACAAAATCTGTCCAACTTTAAGCAAACTTATGAGTTTTTTAAATTTCATACTTCAGAGAGAGGTGGTATACAAATTAGAGAAGGGGAAAACCTAGAGCACAAGTGTCACAATTCTCACACTAGGGGACACTGAGGATTTTTTTTAACATCTTTTGATACAACCCAGAACTTAAAAACATTATGTTTTGAAAATATGTTTATTCAGTAAATTCTATACGTAACTCTCAAAGGTCATAGAATGCACACTTTGACCTATCCCATAGTGAAAGGTTAAAACAATTCTTTGAACCCACAACATTGTTACAGTCCATGTTGTCACATCCAATCATTATCTATTTAACAATAGCCTTGCACAGTAATATCTGTTACAAAAGGCTCTATTGTAAGATGAAGGATGTCATGTTCAAAGAATACCCTCTCTACTTGTTTTCCACAATCAATGTAGTACATGAAGAAGACAATTTTTCAACTTTTTAATCAGTACGTCTCCTTACAGAATAGCGTGTATACAAATTCCATTCTTTGATGGTTGAATGACACAGAAGTCAATTGAGAACATGTGTCATTTTCCACATCCTTCTTAATTATGTTACATACTGTTGTATGAAATGCATGAAATTTTTAACTCTTTCTTCTCACCTGTCACAACACAATTTACTTACCATGGCTAAGATAAAATTTAACCTGAAGATGGCCTAAGAAGGTTGAAACTTTGTTCTGTGCTTTATTAAGGTTTTAATTCCCACACCAGCCATCTTATGAATACAACTGATTGTAGATTTCTTCCTGGTTGGTCCTAAATTTATCTCCTCAATATTGCTGCAACTACAGATTGATGTAAAGGTTAGTTACTCACCTTCATCGTCATCATGTTCATCAGGACTTTCTAACGTTTCTTCTGCTTCATCTTCCAGGTTATCTTGAGTACTAGATCCTCCCCAGGTGGCAGCAGCAGTTGTGTCTGGAGCTAAGACACTGTTTGAGCCCTCAACAGGTTCAGACTTCACAGACGATCCGCTACGGCTAGGATGATCTTGGTTTTGAGTATAGCCAAGTTGTTTGGTACGTTCCTGACGCAGGAGTTCTTCTAACATGGACTTCTGTTTTCGAAGCTCATCCCTCAAAGACAGACTTCGATCCAGTTCAGCACCCAATGAGGCCAAAGCTTCCATTCCTTCCCTGGCAACACCTTCTAGTTTACTACCCGTCAACTTACATTTAGTCCTTACTGGCAAGTTTTTTGGCAAGTTTACATCCTTTTTGTTTGATAACGACTCTGATCGTGACCTATTACCTGTTACTCCAGGAACAGAGTTTTGAAGTAAATCTACTAAATTATCTTGTCGGTCAGGAACATTTAACATTCCACTTGCTTCTGGTTTTATCTGAGAAGCAACAGAGGATGGATAGTTTTTGTCTCTTTTCAAACTTCCACCTTCTCCCGATGATCTCTGCTCATAGTTCTGTAAAATCTCCCCAGGAAGATGCTGTTGCAGTTGTGATAACTGTTCCTGCATAGTCAGTAACTCGTACCTCTCCTCTTCAAGCTGTTCTCCTTCCTGTTGTTGCTGTTCCACGTAATCCCCTACTTCAGTTAATCTAGTTGCATGAAATAAAACTGAAATTAACATAGTTGATCACTTGAAATCATATACTTATCGTACAAGTAATTATCTAAATGGTAATATCATATTTTTATTTTATTAGAATACCTTACGTGGCTAAGTTTAAATACAAAATAACTCTAGTAGGAAGAAATCAGACAAGTACATGACTAACTTAACAACCTACATATACTCAGATTGAATAAAGTAATTTACACTAATCAATTACACACATTGTTTTCACAGCAGGAATAATTTCAGAACATAGTTTAATGCTAATATTATAAAGCTCATGTTTCTGTATTTAAGGCTTCAGCTATCAATATCCAATATACTATATATTTATAAAGGATACTTAGTTCTATGATACTATATATTTATAAAGGATACTTAGTTCCATGATAATATATATTTATAAAGGATACTTAGTTCCATGATACTATATATTTTTAAAGGATACTTAGTTCCATGATACTATATATTTATAAAGGATACTTAGTTCCATGATACTATATATATTTTAAAGGATACTTAGTTCCATGATACTATATATTTATGAGGATACTTAGTTCCAAGATGCTAGTTTCAAAAGGATACTTAGTTCCAAGATACTATTTTCAAAAGGCTAGTTAGTTTCAAGCTATAATTATATTCTAAAGAATATTTAGTTTCAAACTACAATATTTGAGCCTATAGTTTCAGGTATACATGGTAAATGAAATGAAGTTTTGCAACTTAGCACATCATATTCCACAAACAATGTGTCACAGTAAAGTGAATTTTGTGAGTGTTTTAAATGTATTATTCAAATGCAAAAACATCTATAACATGTTGCCACCACAACCATCATACAGATTTCTTTCACATGCTTCCCATGAGCATAAAAAGGCCTTTCAAACTCAATGCAGCTCATTTAACCAACATGAAACTGAGTGCTTAGTGACCTATCACTGAACACTGGGGACCATACATTATCTACAATAAACCTTTCTTCACTGCTACAAAATCTCTTTCAGAACAGAATTACTCTACACTACTTTATGAATAATCACCTCACTCACCAGCAAATTTCTATTTGAAATGATGCCACGAGAGTTGTTACACAAATCCAGACCTAAAGGATATCACTATAGAAAGAGGTCAGTATACTAAAGGAGAAGCACAACATTGTTGTAAAACCTGCATTTTGGACAGCTGATTTGAATGACCAGACATCATGTTATGGTGATGCCCCTTAATGCAATATGACAACTTCAGCATCTGCATTCATATTATCCCCTTAACACCCATATACAGTTTTGTCTTCCAGTACAAGAGAATCAGGTTTCCAAGTACTATGTCAAGGCTGTACTTCAAGGTATCAAATAAAGAGGAAGTGGACTATGAATGAGTAAGTAACTGGAACTTTCTGTAACTTGTTACACATTCCTATCAACTGAAAGATGTTACTTAAAATAAACAATAAAGAACCAATACAGTTATACAGTTAGTATGTGATCAAAAATTTATCTGAACAAATTACAGAATGACTATGACCTATCTTTAAAAATCCATTTAACAAAGATGCTATTTTTTGTAAAGTACATTAAATTAAAACAAAAATCGCATGCCAACTGTATATTACAATATGTATCAGATCTAGAATATGTTGACATTTCATAGGAAGAGTGATGAAAGTCAGTGATCCATGTGACCAAGTCAACTAAATGAAAGTCAGTGATCCATATGACCAAGTCAACTAAATGAAAGTCAGTGATCCATGTAACCAAGTCAACTAAATGAAAGTCAGTGATCCATGTGACCAAGTCAACTGTACACAATATAATCAAGAAGGATGTCTACATATGACAAACGTCACAATGTCAAACAAGTAGATATGTAAAGGGTTTCATGTTATTCTATGCAGACATACCAATCAAGTCACCAGATAGTGTATACTAATTTTTATGAAATCAGACTTTTGAACTAGCAATTGAAATTACTCCCTACAGTACATGAAGTAAGAAAAGCATGCAGGGATAAATGATGTGCTTCTGATATGACAGCCCTTTTGCAATAGAAATTACACTACAAGAATATTTACAAAAAGCTATCAGATAATAATACATGATCAGACAGCTACATGGTCTGTAAAAATATGGCACAGTTTAAAAAAGTAACCTCTGTAAGTTTAGTGGCTGCAAAAAGTTTTCTAGACAGGTATTAGCATCACCACCATTTAACTGTGAACATGGTTCTAATACTTCAATTAGATTGATATATAAGGCAAAAAAGCTTGCAACAAATAAGTTTTAACATGCTTAGTTTAACATTTAATAATTCATTAACCCATGAATAATTTGTAACCATTAACCACTTTGAGCTGCTATTATTTCAACTGCTCTACAACTTCAAGAAGTACATACTTGGTGACTCCTTGCTGTTGGTGTCTTGTCTTTTTTTCAAATCCATCATGTGCTTCTTGTACATTGGGTTTGTGCTCTGCTTTCAATGAATCTAAAACTTGTACATATGCTTGAGGAACTGTTTCACCTGTATCTTTGGACTGTTGAACTGTACTCAGCAACCCTTGTAACTTCTGTAGTTTATCTTTTGCAGCTTGTAGCTTCCTAATGACAAAACATATTAAACATTTAAATCCTAAAAGGTTTCATGGTTACTGTCATTGAACAAATTCTGTTTTAATCCCAAATGAAAACTGAACAAGTAATCCACACCATTAGCCTAAATATTTTATAGTGTAGCCATTATATCCAAATCATAATTAATCTTGAAAACTGTGCTAAGATACAATTTATTAACCATTCCCACTTTTGAACAGAAGTCTACAAGAAAGACATATAATCAGTAGCAACCACCATCAACTCTTGAGTTACTCTGGGGTTTGACTCTCACTTTTATACTACACTACAAAGAATATGTTTCCTAAGCAACATAAATTATAATGGAATTTTGGGGTACTAATATAATTATATGATTTTTGGTTCTTCCAAAATGTATATATAAAGTTTTAAGAAAATGTTGTTTCACATCTGCCATGTGCAAAATTTGATAAGGCTTGGTACCTATAGCAAGCAGCAACTGAATACAAAGAGATCATAACTAGAAGGGATACATTTTTCTATACTTTTTTATTTACTATTCTATGTTTTGAGAAAATAAGTTTTAAGAACAATTTGTAAATAGTGATAATGTATTATAATTGAAATGTGGCCATTTTACAAAATACTAGTCCATTAAATCACAGCTAAGACAGGTCACTTTGTAACGGTCGGTGTTATTCTTTGATATGGTAACACGAGTTCACGTGCACCACTTCATTGCAATTTCCGTAATGTTGGCCAGGAATAACTGAAATGTTAATGTAATAACATAGATGTATAATGTTATATTAAACATTTGTGTTATAATTTGTCATTCTAGAAAGCATAAATTATGTGTATTCCCCCTTTTTTTATTCTGGATATGATGTTAGTTAACCCTAACTTCCAAAGCATCCTTTTACTGTGCATGTCACGAGGTTTTAGCAGCTTACCTTCAACATTTCATTAAATTATTTTTGGTTTATATTACCAAGCTTGTAATCCACATTTTAATAGTGTCCAAGTTTAAAGTTCTTAATTTTACAAATAACCATGAAACTGTGCATGCTAAAACTTTCAATGTATTGTTACAATGCAAGTCTTTTGTACACAACACAATCCATGTTTTAACAGTTTTTCTACTAACTACAGTGGAACCCCTCTAAAGCAGCCACCTTTGGAACTAAGACAAACTGGCCTGATTAGAGGGGTTCCACTCTACATAATTAGGGATTATATAAAGAAAAAAAGGGACTGTGATTGAATGACCACTTTCAAGGAATGACTGAATCTGAGGGGTGGCCGCTTAGAGGGGTTCCACTGTAGTCTTATAAGGAAAGCAGTGAATTAAAATATTTTCTCTCTACTGTTTTATATAAACCAACAATAAATATCAGAGAATTACAGACATTTTCTTAAAGTCAAGATGTGAGAGTGTGGCACAAGGTTTTGACTTTCTGGTTTATTCATCACTAAATCAAAAAGATTGGCAATGATGAATGTAAGGTTATATTTCAGCCATATCTATACTATATGTAATTTATGTTAAACTTGGGGCATCTTGCAAGGATAGTAAGAATGTCTAAAAAAAGCAAATCAGAAAGTAGTGACACATTATCAGAAGAGCTAATATTGAAAACAAATATTAAATATTTCCTTTTGAATTTACAAAAAATTGACTTAACCACATCAAATCTAATATTACAATTGTTCAGTTAAATTTGAATGTAATTTAAAAGTTGTGACATGCACAATTTGACCCTAACTGAAGTTACTGGGTTACAAAAAGTAAAAAAAACTACAACAGGTATTTCCCAGTTGTTTAGTTTATTTTTAAGTGTTGTTAACTTTGGAAGAATATCTTTTGTTCATTCATAAAACCAATTCCTGGTGGCTAAAATGTTGACATACCACAAGTTACTGCTATAGCTACTTTACTGACTTTATATTGAACTAGAATTCCTTAATATAATCATTTTTAGCCAGTGGCTCTACCCATTTTTGTCAATGAGCTTCATTACAAATTGTTTTGGTCTTATGCTGTTACAATATAGAAAGACAGCAGTGAAGGAATGTGACAATGAATCAATGACAAAGGAGAAAAATGAATAAAAAAAACTGGACACAGACCATTACATTTACAAGAAACAACAGTTTCTTAGCCAATACAAATCTATACTTTGAGATGAGTAAAAGACATTAAAGCATTATTTACAGGCAAGACTCCATGGAACTGGACAGCAACTGAAACCTTTCATTTTTAAGTTCATTTTGTATGTGAAATTCACTAAATAAATATAATACTGCAATTTTAAAATGTTTGAGTTAAAATACAATTACATTTCTTACCTAATTTTTGAAATGTAATATCCAGGTGAACATTCACCTCCTCAGAAGTGAGCACCAATCATGATAGGATTAAATGGGACATGTACTTTAGAAGTATGAAACATGTGTAATCCAACTGTCAAAGATACTAGATATATTCTGTATTATCACTTTTACTTGACACATAATCAAGGTTTTACCTGACTTTATCTTGCATTTCTAGATCAGTTTCACTAGGATTCTGAGTGACAGATGGAGGTGGCTGAGACACTGCTCCTTGTCCAGTTATGTTGTCAGACTCTTCATTTGCACTTCCTTCTGCTTCATAATGCCTTCTTGCAGGAAACCTGTCTTGCTGGTCTCTTCTTAGGTTGTCTTTTTTAACCTGTCTCGAAGGAGGTAAAGGTGCTTGCCTTGCATCACTATGTGTCAAAGCCTGGGAACTAACATTAAAAAAGAAGTGTTACTGTTATAACACAAACAGTTTGTAATGTGATGGAAGTATGCATCCCAATATTTCTTGGAGTTCAACAACATGGTGTGAACCATGAGTATGTGTGTATGTACAGTGAAATTACATGAGCACTGGGGAAGATGTTAAAGCATATTCAGTACAGTGTATGTTAGAGATGTTAGTGTTTTATTAGAACTAAAACTTGCATAAACAAAACTGGGTGAGTTGTCTTTTAAAATAGAATAAATTGAACTGCAAATAAACTGATAAATCAAAAAACTAATGATATTTTTGCATGGAGCTTACAAACATGTTCACACAACTTCAAATTAAAAATGTAAATTCATATCTCTTCTCTTTTTTCACAACTTTGATTAGTCCAAAAAGACTTTTTACTGGCAACTCTCTATTGATTCAAAGCTTCACTAAACAATAGATATTGATCTCACTTCAAATAATTTTATACATAGCAGAAAAATAATGAACATTCTTTGAAATAATAAATTTCAGCCACTGTTTTATCCAAATATAATGTGAACAAGTGTTACCAAAGTCCTGAAGCCTAGACATTCTGATGTGTCATATCAATTACTGTTATACATTTTGTTTCTTCAATGCAATAAATACACTTTGTTCCCTAGGGTTGTAAGAAGTCAAAAGGACACTCCAATCATTGATAGATACTTTAGTGTAAAATAAACATCACATACAATAAAACTACGCAAAGAAACATTTTGCAAATTTACTGAAATGGGTATTTCCTTTTATTTGAAGCAATGCATGAACATAGTAGAATTTACCTTATGAAGATTTAAATACACAACATGGAACATGATAAAACTGCTGTCAAATGTACACCTATACTACATTTCTTACACTTCAGGTCAGTACCTTAACTATAACTTTTCTGACAAACCTGATACAAAACTTTATTAATAAATCTTACATCCTAAAATATTTATATTATTTCACATCTTATCAAGAAAAGTTTTAACCTGTTGTCAGCTGTTCAAATATGACCAGTTACACACAACAGTATGAAGATTAATTTTTTTTTAATAATACAAATACATGACTTCTGATAGAAATGTTAAATGTACTCTCTTAACATACTGATTTTAAATGTTCTTTCTTTAGTGGTGGTACCTTAATAAATATATTTTAAATAAAAAAATAAAATGTTACTGAACACTTCCAGTTACCTTGGTCCAAGGAACTTGGTTTCTTGTCTATTATCTTTGGGCAGCTGGTTGAAATAATCCTGGAACTCTGGTACTTCTGGATCTTGTAGGTTATCTACCATTGTCCTTAACTGTTGCAATGTCTTCTTCATGTGTTCCAGTTTTCTATGGAACATCAATGATCATTGTAATACATCTTTCTTTCCAAAAATAATTTGTCAAATATTCCAATATGTATTTTGAGAAAAACACTCTGGAAAATCACATTTATGAAGGTTTGTTAAAGTACCCTTATTTTTAAGAGACTTTTCTTTTGTATTCTACACTAGAAGACGACAAAAACACATCATGAAGTTTTGTTATGACAGTTTAACCAAATGAAAAAGAAATTCATATACCATATTTAAGCTACAGAATTTCATAATATAATAAATGAAATATCTTATAACAGCATCTTAGAAAGGGATAGTTATAGCTATCAAACTATTTTCTAAGTTTTTTAAATCCCTAGCATTCACTGACTTCATTTTTTCTCTAGTTTCATATGAATCCAACAGCTGTTGAGCTTCTTGCAGAGTAGAGTCAGCAGATGATGACTGGGAAGCACTTTGATTTACTTTTACAGCAATCTGAGTTTCTGTAAAATAAAGTAATAATGATAAACAGAGTGGATGGGTTAACTAAAAACTGTAATAACTGCTTGTTCCAAACTATACAAAATCATGTGGAGATATTACAGATACAAAAACAATTAGTAATGATTATCACATGTAGTTGTTTGTCTCTAAATGAAAATTGGATTGATACAGCATTAGCCTGTAAAATTATACGTCACTTTTCACATTACATACATAAAGTTTCAATATAATTTGAATCCCTTACCAGTATTTGGTACATCAGAATCAATAATGTTCAACCCTATGGAGTACTTTTCCTTCAATAACTGAAACTAATATTTCTGATTAGGTTCTTTCTATGAGCAGAACCCTGGGATAAATTTTCTTCTAAATCATGAATTTTTATTTATTGAAAAAAAACTTATTTGAGGAATTGTATAGAGTATTCTTCTGCTAATAGTTTCTTACTATCATAAGAACAAGAATAAACTCACCTAACACATTTCCTCCTTGTAAACCCGATAGTTCCCTCAACAGTTGGTCCATTTGATTTTTTTTCTCCTGCAGTTCTATCAACTTGTTTTCAAACTTGTTTTTGTGCCAGCTAACAACTTCTTCTGGGACATCTTCAACTAGTTCTTCACCCTAGAGTATCAGTTGGCCTTACAATAAATACTATGTATTTTAATAATGAACCAATGATAACCATTCAAAGATATGTTTAGGAACTACAAGTTAACTGAAGTGTGACAAAAACATTCACATTACATGCTTGTAATATACATCAGTCCCCATTAAGCTTCAGTTCTCATTCAAACATTCTTAAGATAAACTACAAGGACCTTAAAGTGACATGAATAATGGGTGTGCTCAATCTGCCTATGTATCATTACATATTTTTAATTACTTCATGTTGTCACAAATTAGCAAAGACTACAAATGCTAAATTTAGTGCCTGCTATGGTAATTAGGTAAAAACTTTCTAGCTTTACCATCTTTCAATTAAAAGGCATAAACAACCATTTAGTAACAGATAACAGTAATAATAAAACAGCATATTCATTCAGATGACTGAAGTTTAGAAATGTTACTATACACGAAGTTTGTAATTACATTCAACATGTTATCAACAAAATGTTGAAGTCTTAGCTATCATTCACTTAGTTCCAGTAAAGTTTTCAGTGCTTCCATATATCTAAAAACAAAACCTTTGTTGTAACAAAGTACTCAGTTTGTCATCATTCATCCACTAAGTAATATTTCAATGCATCTGAATAACTTAATGTAGTAAAACTAATCCATTCTTAAAAAACATATACTGATTACTTTAATATTATATAATTTCCTTTATAATCTATCTGGATACAGGAGATAAAAATGCACATATCACTATCGATTTACAGTAACATTCAAAACTTTTCTACCTAGTTATGGCTTCCAAGTATTAGTGCAAACTACAAATTTGTTCTATAAATATTCCTAAAATATAATTAACTTTATATCCTTCCATCTTCTTTATATACATAAATCAGAAAGTTCAACCCACATGACATGACCTGTCATCACACATTTTAATTTATATTTATTTAAAACGTTAACTCATTCCCAGCTTTTGAATTACTAGATGTACAAATAAGTTTAATCACCAGGCCAAAACTACTAAAGAAATTATTTTAAAACACTTTATAACTTAGCTACAAAGCCTGTTGAACTGTAATAATTCTAGGTTAATTTATGCTTTCATCACATTATTTTGCATTCTAAGTAGTTAAAAATCCATACTTTAACAAAATGCAAGTTTTAAGTTCTTGATTCTACAAATCTATTTTTACAAAATCTTGGGTTTCCTCTAGTGTGACACATTTGTCTCCAAGTATCTTCTTGTCTCATTTATTCACCACATCTCCAAAATGGAGAAAAGTAAACATAAATTATTCACTACAGAATTATTATTACTCAGACAAACCATTATTTTTATAGCTTTCAATTCTGTTTTATTACAGAGATATCAATAGAAAATCAGACCCCCTCCCTGCTATACCCACCTGTCACACCTTTTTTTTAAGATTTTTTAATAGCTCTTTCTTAAATTTAGTTACATATTACTTATAACCAATTGAAAGCCAAGGTTTTAATCTATCAAATGACATATTATATTACACTGTATTCTGAACAGGAAACTGCCAGTTTTGCTTTTAGTACAGGCTTCATTCCCACAAGAAATGTAGTAACTAGTTTTGATAAATTTGTAATGGCTCTTTCTACATAGTGAGAAAGCCAGAAAAATTTTGAAAATTAAGGAAAATTGTTCACTTTTTGCATGTTATCAGTATATGTTCTTTGTCGCATTATATAATAAAAGTTATTTAGAGCATTACTACCATTAGTACAGAAAAAAATAGGATCATATGTCATTGACAGTCAACAGCAAGAAAAAAGATTGGGTAATTACTTTATTTCTTGATTTTCATGTTTATTCATTATTTATTATTATAAAAATAACTAAAATGTAAAAATAGGGATCTGTTTAGGTTAGTTAAAATTAGATTAGGTAAAATAAATAACATAATATTTCACAAAGCACATATGGGCAGCTTGTAGTAGCTTGTCAACAATGTAATTTGACAGTGTAATGCAAAATGCACATGCTCCAAGTGGTTTACAACTTATAACAGTGCTAATAGTAGTTAGACACAGTTCAAAGGCCAATAAAACAATAAATGTAATTATGATTAGATGTACACTATTACAAGTTTAAAGTTACTTAGGATGAATGAATGTAGTTTCATGTTACAACTGAAGTCATTCTAGAAATAAAGGGGAGTAATTTTTACATATTTATTTTTTGATTGTTAGGAAGTTGGTGAAATTGACCAATTACATGTAGATAGGGTAGAGAAAATAACAAAATAAAGTGTCACTGAAAAAAAACATTTTAACTTTCACAAAGGAAACTTTGAGATGAAGAAATGTTTTTATTAACCTTAACATCAAAATTACTTTACACATGAACAATTCAAAACAAATACTCAATATATTCATGGACAAACCTTTATTTTAGATTATTGAAAATACTTCACTAAAAATATTTCTGTATGTCAAAGACTCGTATGGTTAACTGAAAGACTACCACATTTTGTGAAGATACATACACCATATTAAAAGTTAGAAGTATTAAATCTATATAGACTTCAAACAAGTATAAAATAAGTCATGTGGTCAGTCAAATAGAATGAGCCCGTGCTAAGAAAGTTAATTGTTGAAATACTTGTTTCTGTTGACAAATTGCTGAACAAGCTAGTTTTTAGAATTTGTTCAAAACATATTAAAATTTTTATCTCTAGCAATGTAATACTGGAGTTAGGATTATTAATTTTGTTCTATAATCAATATAGTTTATTTGTTTTTAAATTTCATGCAGAGCAACATGAGAGCTATCAACACAAGCCATCCTTAATTTAGCTGTGGAAAACTAGAGGGAAGGCAGCTAGTCATCACCATCAACTTCCAACTCTTTTACCAATGAATAATGCGATTCACCATCACTTTATAATGCCCCTAAGGCTGAAAGTGTGAGAATGTTTGGAGTGATGGGGACTCAAACCTGTAAACCGGAGATAGTGAGTCGAATGCCTTAACCACGTGGCCATGCAATATAATTTAACTTAAAAGTAACAGTTACAAATACTAATACAATGCAGGTGTGTATAAACAATAAATTAACACTACTTGCCTTCTGAGTATGATCTGTTATCTCTTTCAGAAGTTGCAACTTCTGATGAACAGACCTTTCAATCTCACCAACAGAGGGAGCTGCACATCTAGCTTCCTCTTCTACAGGATAGTTCTGAGATTCTTCATTCTTAACGGAAACAGGAATATATGCACTGGCAGCCTGTCCCCAGTCAGAATCCAAATCATTCCATGTCTCATATGCACCAACAGTCGAGTCATGCACTTGTCCTGATTCTGCCATTTTTAAAGAGTTGCCACTCTTGTGGTCATTGCCATGATCTTTATTCCAACCTTCGTCACGATCAGGTGGTTCTTTAATAGCATCCGGACAATTCAATATCAGAATTAAAGGTAAAAGGAAACCTCTTTATAGTAATGGTGATTTTTCATAGAAAATAAATTTCACTATTTATTTTAACATACCAATCATGTGCTATGAACTCCTCCTTATTTCATTTTTTTACTCAGAAACAAACATTCAGACAAGCATACAGTTGAAGGTAAACAAGAAAGACATGCCAATTAACAAAAATGACAGATAAATATTCATAAATGATAAAAAAATTAAGGAAACATAACCAAGTTCAATGACAAGTCAAACTAAACAAGAGAGACTATTATGAACTTTGTTGTAAAACAAGTGTGATGCTACTGGATATAACTATGGATTTTTCTAAGTTTTAGTTAAAAATTAAGTCACTTCTTCCAACATTTATTATATTTTAAATGTTAGCTTAGAGCTTTTCTTGAAATCAAAATCCATAACTTAAAGTACAAGAAAATTTTACTTACACAACTTTTATAATATATTAAAACAAATGAAATTACAATTTTTTCCATTAAATGGTAATATTTTTCTCTGCAGACATACCATGGTAAATTCGTGCTTCAGCCAATTTATATTCAGCTTTCTTCTGGAGAAACATCAACATTTCTTGTTGTTCTTTCAGAGCAGCCAACTTTAAATAGAAGATGTCCAACAGCCACATTATTATGATACTAATATTTATACTTATTACATATCAGTAACTTTACTACCACAGTTTACATTCAAAATGTCAGTGTAAGAACATACACCTCTACAAAAACTGTTTTACAGATCCCATGTTATATACATAGACAGCACTGTTCTATAAAAACAAATTATATATAACAAACATTCTAAGATATCTTTTATGTAACAACTTTACACACAGATCTAAAACAACAACAGAAACTTACTTTTTCTTGAGAATCGATCATTTTTTTTAACAGCTGATTTCGTTTATCTAAGGGACTACTATCTTCAGCCTAAAAACAATCATAAAATGGAAAATTCAAGCTTCAAATAAAATTCTTTAACTCAAATGCATTCATCACACAAAAGTTCTTCATGTTTCATAGACTGAAAACACAACAACAAACAAGGCAGTGTTAGTAATTACTAATCATAGTGTTAATACTTCATCGAAAAAACATAGAAGTGATTAAAAAAAGGATTTTTCTAGGAAGCACTGTGTAGGAAAGTGTTCAGACTGTCAGCACTGTGTAGGAAAGTGTTCAGACTGTCAGCACTGTGTAGGAAAGTGTTCAGACTGTCAGCACTATGTAGGAAAGTGTTCAGATTGTCAGCACTATGTAGGAAAGTGTTCAGACTATCATGAAATGAACTATTATTTTTATATATTAAAAGTGGTATCCTTTGTTGTAAAAAATTATTTTATTTTAAGATCTCCATTTTCTATAGTACTACATTTACAAATTATATAACCAAACCCTCACATACAGTCCTAGTGAAAGTTGTGTTCTTGTTGTGAAGATAATAATTTTGTATAATAAAACTGTGTTCTATTATACAAAAATGATTGTTGGACATACCACAGTTTTTTTCTAACTGCATGAATCTTGAATATGCAAGTGTGTGAAATTTTTATGTGCTTCTATTTGTGGTACCACCCAGCAGATGGTGCAACATTACATTTATTACTTTGGTCACATAGCTACTTGTATACAAGCTACACCCACTATAGTAAGATTAAGTTGAATATAAACAATTATCAATGGTACTACATTATGCTAACCTTCAAATAATCTTAATTAAAGATTAGCTGCACAGTGTTAAAGCTTCCCATCAGTTTTCAATTATAGAAAATACAGGTAAACAAAGCTATCATTCCCATTACTAGTTACAGTGGCCAAATATACACTGAAAAACATGTTTGATGGCAGGTCATAACCAATCATACATGACGATCAATCATAACCAATAATGCAAGATTTGAATTTTTGATTTGGTTACATAATGGCATCATTCAAAAAAAGTACTGAAATAACATCATAAAGATAAATGTTAATAAATATATTAGAATTGGTTGGAGACAATTTTTTGATCAATAATAAATCATATTTAGCATTGTTGTCTACATGTAATTATACAAGTTATTCTATTTAATAAAAACAAGTTTATTTGTTCAGACAAAGTCATGAACAGGAAAGTAATTTGTTACAACATTCATTATACTTACCTCTGCAGCAGCTTTTTCTTTCCTTCCAGTTACATTTGGACTAGCAGTATTGGATGTAGACTGTGTCTCAGAAGTACTGATATCTTCCCTAGCAGCCTGTTAAATTAAACAGGTTTTAGTCCTCCATGACTTTTAATAATGGATAATATTGGCTTACCTACTAAGAGGCTTTGTGGTCTATCTTAACAGGAGCTGTATGTGACAGTCAAGCCTAAGACTACAGTTAAAAACTTAAAAAATCTTCATGTGAAAAAAAGAAAAGCAAAACTGGAACTATCTTGTACCATAAATCAACATTAAAACAAGATGTATGTTAGGGAAAATAACTGTCATTACCATTTCATTAATCAAACAATTCTTATGGTTTCCTATTAACATCTAAGTACAAACACACCATACTCTTAATCTGTAGAAATGTAATAAAACTTATAAATAAACAACTGTTAGACCATTGTCACTTGTTATTGGAATCTTATATAAGATTCAGATTCAAACACGTGGGTGGATGTTTAGATCTCACAGGAGGTAAACTGAAAAAACAGAACCTTCCCTGGGAGGTTCCCTCACCACATATAGGAATCCACACCGAAGGGTAAACAAATGAAATATTAAAACTATAAAACAAAGAAATGTATCACCTTGTACTCAATTTGTTAATAGTTTGAATGCAACTACAACAGAAAAATAACATTTTGAGTAAAAACAGTTAATTATAAAACTTTCATTATTTGTGTTCAATAAATTTATAATATTTAACAAAATGTTAGTAGTTTTTCAGAGGACACGTTAAGAAATGACTTACTGCATGTATTATTGTACAACTAAAATTCACAACTCAATTTCAACAAAGTGCACAAGTCTGCCGTGAAAAGGTTATTACTAAAGAAACTCCGGGATTCCATAATTTGGAAACTATATTCTAAAAGTATTACTTTAACCAAAAAACGTAATGATTTGTACCTTGCTAAGCTATTTTAATGCATTACTTACTAGAAGTTGTTGCAAGAGTTCCAAGTGTTCCTGTTCATCTTGCCTTAACTGTTCCAGCATGTCTTCCAGTTTATGCATCTGCTCTCTGGTGACCTTAAATAATTAATTTATTAAACTATACTATTAAATAATAAATATTTCATATCAAATACTCCAAACAATTAGAATATTGAAAACTGCTTTCACAATTTGTGTCATTTGAAGAATAATTACAAGGTTGTTTCTTAGTATGTTAGGTCACAATCTGTAATACATCATAATACTTTAATGTCTCTATATATAATACATATTTTACACATCATGATACCTTGCTTAATGTCATTACATATAATACACAATCTCTTACACATCTTTTTCACATATCCCAATACCTTGTTTGATATCACTGTATATTATACAGAATCATTTGGGTATCCCAATCTCTAGACTGATGTCACTGTATATACTACAGAATTGTTCGGGTATTCCAATCCCTAAGCTGACAATACTGTATATAATACAGAATTGTTTGGGTATCCCAATCTCCAAACTGGCGTCACTGTATATAATACAGAATCATTCAGGTATCCTAATTCCAAGACTGACGTCAATGTATTATGAGACAGAATCATTCAGGTATCCCAATACCTACACTGATGTTACTGCATATAATACAGAATCGTTCAGGTATCTAAATACTTAGATTGATTCCATTGTGTATAATGCAGAATCTTTTATGTATCGTGATACATAGTTTGATGTCCCTGTTTATAAAGCACGACTGATATCACTCTGTATAGTATAGAAACTTTTTCATATCCTGATTTGATGTCACTCTCTATAACACAATCTTTAACACATTATACCTCAATTAATGTCACCGTGTACAATACAGAATCTTTTATGCACTGAAGCCTCTGCTTATGGTACAGAGTATTTTATGTATCCTGATACATTGTTTCGTGTCACTGTGTACAACACAGGATCTTTTACACATAGAATCCATATACCATATATATATATATATCCAATCAAAAAATGATGAATTACTTATAAGCAAACTATTTTTATACATACATCTGCTAGGATATTAGTAAAGAAAAAATTTGCAAAATGACTAACCAAATTATTTGATCAGATACATAACTTAAAATTGAAACATTTAAAAACATATTTGGTTAAATTGTTTTCAGAATATACGTAAACTAGATATTAAACACTATTAAACCAAAAGGCTAAACTTTAAAGTCACACTTACAACTTCTCATGTATTAGGAAATGTATACAATTAACCACGATCACAACTTGAACAATTTAGTAACATAATTTGAGAGAGAATACTCACTGGTTCATCTGATTTTTCTAAATTCTGCATAATGGATGCCACTTGCTTTATGCATTCCCGAAGATGCATTAGACGTTCAACAATAACACCAGTATCGGGCTAAATTTAATGAATTACAGATTTTCAAATATTATTTATATTTTTCAGCTATGAAATATCTCTCATGGTAATTCAGCTAAAACTTCCAGAAATGCTTGTAATTTTTTGTTGTTGTTATACGCCATTCTACAAATGACCCATTCATATTACAACTGTTGTACAAAAACACACAGTTTCTACTAAAGGATTTGTAATTAATCGATTAAAACATAAAAAGGATGATTCCAAAATAATAAATGCATATATAAAATTTCCCAATGATGAAATAATTAATGCCAATACTATAAACCAACACTAAATAAGCCATTATAAGCATTATAAGCCACCTGATATAGATGACATAAAACAATCACATACACTAACATGTGATGTGAACATCAAAAAATAAAAAAATATTTTCTCAAAAAATAAAAAAACACTATTCCAACTCTTGCAAATATCACACTGAAAAAGAGCTAAACACCCAAACCTATGATTAATATCGGGAATTTGAAAAAGTTACTTAATACTGGTCTTCAATGAACTGCATCAAAACAATTAGATTTTTAGCCTTGTTGTAAAACTTATATAAATGACAGTTTTTTTTATATATACAATTTATTTTACCTCACAATATACAAATTTGAGTTGATTTCTACTCACTAATTTATGGCTAGAACATTTTCATGTCTTAGAAACCTACTACTACAGTGACTTAAAATTTACCACTCACCACTTTATTGATGTTGTCTTGTTTATGACTTGCAGGCCTATTACTTTGAATTGACTGCCTGGAATTACTGGCTGTTCCACGACTATCATGAGCAGTCTGCATGGCACTCATCTGTCTGTCTTCTTGACACTGTGTTTCTCTCTGTCTTCTTTGCATGTTTTTTCGTTCTCTCTCTGACGATGTCTACAACCATAAAGAACATACTGAATAATGGTTTAGAAGTACACTAAGGTTTGAATGATCCAAGATTTTACAGTAACAGTCAAGAATCAAACTGAGGTTTGAATGATCCAACTTTTACAGTAACAGTCAAGAATCAAACTGAAGTTTGAATGATCCAAGATTTTACAGTAACAGTCAAGAATCAAATTGAGGTTTGAATGATCCAAGATTTTACAGTAACAGTCAAGAATCAAACTAAAGTTTCATTACTGATCTAAGATTTTACAACTTGAGTAGTTTTTACTAAAACTTCTCTGAAACACATTATTGAGGCACCAAAGAGCTAATTTACATGCAATTTCTTACAGTAAGATAATATAATTGGCCAACAAAGGATAATTAAATGGTTAAATTGTTATTAGTTATACTGCCTTGACATGTACATTTCATCTTTAAAGGAGGTATTGATCTGCCAGATCAGACAATATATACCTTAAAATAAGGGACCATATTGTGCATATTTATAAGTAAAATAACTATCTAATAAACAGGTTATATAACACTGAATATTAAATTCCACATTTATAAACAAAAACTATAAGTGACAGACATAACAGACACACGAAAAGAAACTACACATGCTTTCAACATAGAAAACATTCTTGTGTTAAACATATTCAACAAAGTGTTCATGCTGGTATTTTTTTGGTACAAGTTAACACATTATGACTTTGATAGACAAGTAGTTACACATAATACACATTCATGGATGACTATGACAACAGGATATAGCAAGTAACATAGGAGCAAACAAACAAACCTACTCTGGCCAATAAAAATTAAGATCAGGTTTCAAAGTCATCATACAATGTTAAAAAGTGACCATGTGAATTAAGCCAGCTAACTGCCAAGAAAAAGGAAACTCTTATAGACTTTCAACTTGAAAGGTACAATTAGTAAATTTATTTCTTTCTTGTGCTCATATGATTCTACAAACTTTTAATTTCTGTGCAATCTTATACATAAACAAAACACAAGAGTAGTCACCTATCCTACCAAGGTCACAGCCACATCCTGATAAAGACAAACACTCACCTAACCTTCCAAGGTCACAGACACATTCGAATGAAGATAAACAGTCACCTATCCCACACCAAGGCCACAGCCACATTCTGATGAAGACAAACAGTCACCTATCCCACACCAAGGCCACAGCCACATTCTGATGAAGACAAACAGCCACCTAACCTTCCAAGGCCACAGCCACATTCTGATGAAGACAAACAGTCACCTATCCCACACCAAGGCCACAGCCACATTCTGATGAAGACAAACAGTCACCTATCCCACACCAAGGCCACAGCCACATTCTGATGAAGACAGTCACCTATACCACCACAGCCACATTCTGATGAAGACAGTCACCTATCCCACCAAGGCCACAGCCACATCCTGATAGAGACAGTCACCTATCCTACCAAGGCCACAGCCACATCCTGATAGAGACAGTCACCTATCCTACCAATGCCACAGCCACATTCTGATTAAGACAAACCATCACCATAACCCTGAAAGAAACAGTGAAGTACCTAGAGAGTAAACTGTTACAGCCAACTTAACTTCACCAACCACATTAACACTGTGGTAAACAGAACTATAAACGTGCACTAAAATCTGCAGCTTTAGATCATTATGTGCATAAGCCATACCAATGTTTTATGTGCTACATCCTGGATTATGAACACTGTAGGTGCTATACAAGCAGAGTGCATCGAAAAGATACAAAACATTGTTTACAACTGGCTATGGGATGCATTTTGTGGTTCCATTATACTATAAAAGCAGAGCACTAACTATTATTACAAATAGATCCTTTACAAAGGTATTTTGATGTTAAAAACATACATATATACATACCCTGAATCATTGCCCATTTTTAACAGGAAAATTCTATCTTAATAAAAAAAAAACCACAAACAACCATGTAGGAGATTGTCTAAAAGATGCCTCAGGAGACAGATACTGCTAGTCAGGTGACATACAACCATCACAGAGATGATTCGTTTTCAACAGATTTTAAATGCCTCCTTTATGTAATAAACATATAGTAGCACTGGATCTACAGAAATCATCCTAGAAAGAAAATTCAGAGACTGGGCAGAGGGTGGAGGTAAAAAGACCTACCAGCACCTACTTAAAGATCATGATGAACAGTTATCTATAATCATAGCCATTGATGGTTCCTACACTAGCATGATAGTTGGTATTCATCTTGCAGAGCAGCAACATTCCCCATAAAGATAGTGGAGTATTCAAGCTCTGACAAACAGCACAAGAGAGGAACTAGAAGCTCTTCTCTGGAATTTTAAAAGTAATGAATTGCAAACAGAAAGTGACATCAACATAATATTTGAAATGGCTTGCAAGCAATACTATACATAATTCAGAGAGATTGATCTCTATATAGATGGCAGAAAGTGACTGTAAGGTAAGATCATCATCTGGAATTTACATGTCAAGCCATAAAAATTAAAATAAGCTAAAAAGTTTATCCAACCAGCATAAATCTACTATCACGTTTTGACCACCAATGTACTATTAATGTGAACGTGGAAAATCTTCATCAACATTTACTAAATAAGTACCCTATAAATTGACCAAGAAAAGCAAAAAATAGACAATTCATAAGACCAATAAAATCACGAGTACCATTCGTAAACTCTAAAGTGGGACCTCCACGACTGTTCGACACAATCCCTGGGATTTTCATTAAGTACTCAACTCTTAAAAGTTACTTAAGACTCAGTTTAAGTACCTCATCTAAGTCACTGAAGGTCATTCTCAGCTTACTCGCATCTAGGGAATTCAGACTGTGTTGAGTAAATCTTGTCCTTGGAGCACTGGGAGGACACTGAGATGTGCAGATCTTTGGAACTCCATGAGGGGAAGAATCACCAGAGTTAGAATTCTCTACAAAACCCCAGCCACTTGGATCTCGTGTCTCTCGATTGTGTTTTTTCTTTGCATGTCCAGCACATAGAGACAGTGGTCGCTCATTCTAAAAAACAAAAGTACTTTTCTTACAAGTTATCTTACTTTCACTCTCTTAATAAAAGTCCTTTTCTTATCTGTTGTTTTATTCACTCTCTTATAAACCCTGCAATTGGGACTTTTTTCCCTATTCAAATTAAAGTAAACATAAAACTTATACTACTTATAATATTGATACAGAAATTTTATTTTAAAAATGTATATTTCAATATAAGTATGTATACAAAATATACTTATTAAAACAACAATGCTAAACAAAACACCTATTGATGTCTACATGTGCATATTTTGCTCTCACACAAACAATGAAAAAATATCACAGAATAGCAGAATGACAGGGTTAAATACAAGTTTTTTTTACTCAAAGAAAACTAAATATGCTTTACGTTTGGTAATTACTGTCCACATAAGAACTATTAAAGGAAGTTTTCTAGACATGTTGAAAATTCACAAAATACAAGTTTAATAATGTGCAAACAAAGCTATTTAATGTAATTATATTGTGGTAAACTATGGTTATAGTTAAAAACACACTCACCAGGTTTCCTCATGTTTTGATTGTGTAGAAACTAATATTAATTAATAAATTCATTTATTAATTAATAAATAAGGATGTAATTTAATAAAATTTACATAAATTGATTTTGAGTCTTTGTTTTGTGATTTAACAAAGTAAATTAAATAAATAACTATACTATACAGTAAAAAAGGTGTTATGTTGAAAAAAAATGTGTGTTGTGAACATTGTTAAACACTATCAACTAATCATTTATAATTGCATATAAGCCTTCACTTCTGGCATAATGTTAAATGTACAATGCTCTTACTGAAAAACTTGTTTATTAATATTAATAAAATATACCTGAAATTCAATATAACCACACTTTTACATTTCAAGTTGCCAAGACAATGATATAATAAACTAAATGTTTGTTTTCTTTCACAACTGATTATTTGACTAAATTTCTATTCTCTGTTAATTAAAACAAAAAACCAATATAATAAAGTACTGTGTTTCAAAACCTAAAGTTAGTACGAAGTACAATAAAGTACTGTGTTTCAAAACCTAAAGTTAGTATGAGGTACAATAAAGTACTGTGTTTCAAAACCTAAAGTTAGTATGAGGTACAATAAAGTACTGTGTTTCAAAACCTAAAGTTAGTATGAGGTACAATAAAGTACTGTGTTTCAAAACCTAAAGTTAGTATGAGTTTCAAAGTACCTAAAGTTAGTATGAGGTACAATAAAGTACTGTTTCAAAACCTAAAGTTAGTATGAGAGATAGGTAATTTAGCAAGACAGAATTTGAAAAAGCTTGCATTTTAAAAACAAATTTCATCAAACAGCTAGAGCTCTGTAGATGTAAGAATAATGAACAAAATGACTGCTTTACAAAGTATTTCAAATGATATATTTTCATGACAAACTACTTACTATAAAATGTAAGTAACATTATAGTTTGTTTTATAACCTATTAAAACTTCAGGTAATGATTTTCTTCCTATAACTCCTTTAATCATGAATAATTACTTATTTTAAATTTGTTAATCTAGTTTGACAATAACTTTACTCATTGCAAAAGCTTTAAAAAATTGTGTGCAAGAAACTCATTACAGTATATAATCTAAACATAACATACAACACATCTAGCATGTGATAGAAGGCTCATATACATAATGTTATTCTAATAAAATTAGAATAAATGGATTTTCCAAGGTAGTTAAAACCAAATATATATATTAATCAAACATTACCACTGACTACATCCAAATACCAGCTCTTGTGACTTAAAGATGGAAGCTTAAATAATCATGGTTACTCCAATTCATTAAAATATCACTTGTTTGAAAAGCATCACTACTTATACCATCCTATGCTAAGATCTCTTGGGTATGTTAACCAGTTTGGGACCAAGACTTACTGGATCTAAAATTAGCACTAAACACTGAACTACATGGCTTCCAAGATGCTAACCCACTCTCACAGCAGGTATAAATATCTTGAATACATGTTTGCTGGCAACACATTCATGACACACATACAGCAGTACAAGATGAACAATCACGAAATTACAGAAAAGGTCCTTGGTGCCTTTACTGCCATAAAAAACACAACTGTTTTAACTCTACTGTAACAAACACTATCAGTACACTGAAATTACAACTTAAAGTCAGTGAAAGAGAAGTAGGATTTAATATCTTAAGGACATAGAAATGAACTTGTTAAAAATTATACACATTTTAAAACTATTACTAACGTAACAAAACGTAGCATATTTCTAAAAACATTTTCTGTAGTACAACAATCAAGCTAAAAGCCAGTTTTCAAATTTTCTTTCATAAAAGGTTTTTCAAACATTATCCATTTTAATAACACTCAGAATGTAAATTTAGTATAAACTGCCACTTTAAATGGCCCTTCCTATAGCTTCCATAATTCAAATATGTAATTTAAGTAAATTACCATATCAGAACTATTTAAACTGTAACCATAAGATCATATTTACACAAAGTGTAAATAAAAATTAAACATTACTTCATTTGGGTAATATGAATTATGAAAAGTCTCTATGCAACAGCAATAAAAAACAAATAAGAATATAGATGTAAAATAATACCTAGAAATAGGTTAGGTATTGCACAATCTAAACATGATCACAAATATCATAACCTGTAATTCTTCAACTGCTTCCAGCCCTTCTAGAACACAGCAATGGAATATGAAATTTTGGAAAACTATGAAGAAAGGTATGCTTCTTCAAATTTTCCACAGTTCACCAGTTTTAACTTCCTAGTGAACAATAAAATATTCAAATGCCTTTTTTTCCATTGTGTGTATAAAATTTCACCATGTACTGGAGTGTTCTTTATAAATTTGGAAACTATTACAATTTTAAGAAGTTCTGCAAATGAATATAGCTAGAAGATAAGCAATTTTAATAAATACAGTTCAGCAGACATGTGACAGTGAAGGCTTTTATCAGGAAATTAATGAGAAATTTAGAATGATAGAGATTTCAGCTGTTAATGGTCATAAACTAGAATTTTAATTTCAGGTACACAAATTGAGAAATTATATATCCAAACAGTGAAACAGGTTTGTAGAAACTGTTAAGGTTGACTTTCTTCACCAATTGGTCAGACGACCTCTCAGAGGTAATTCTATTTCACAGTTATGAACTTCTAAAATGGAAACAGTCAAGAGGGTGGAAATTGGGGAACATTTGAATGCAAGTAATCATTACTAAATTAGGTTCCCTGTTCTACCACATATGGTGATCAGTGTGTGTGTGTGTGTGTATATATATATATATATATATATACAGAATTTAGTTATAAATCAAATTTGATGTTTTACTACATATATATATATAATCAGAGTAAAATTTTAGTTATAAATTAGATCTGATTTCTACTATGTGTGAAAATTAGATACAGTGAGATTTTGCTTATAAATTAGGTTTTCTGTTCTACTATATGTGGTGATCAGGTACATATATAGTGAGTATTTGGTTATAAACTAGCTTTAATGTTTTATTACTTGTGGTGATCATATATATAATGTGTGTGTATATATATATATAGATTGTGGTTATAAATTTCAAAATGTATATTTGAAAGGGATAAAACAAAAATTAGCTCCTGTGAACTGAGCAACTGAATTAACTAAATCATAAATGTGGAAAAGATTTTAATTAAAATTTTAAATATTCAAAGTAGACATGTTTACTGTAGAAATAAAAATGGTGGTTACAGGTAAAATAACAGGTTGGTTCCAAAAGGGTATTAGGAAAAAAAATACAGAAAAACCATTGCAAGCTTAAGAACTTTAAATTAACTTAAAAAGCAAAATATGATTTTTATTATGTACATCACTATTAAACAGAACGATAGGATGACAAAAGCCAATGTCTGATAATGATAGGATGGCTAGGTTACTAAAATCTACTTTTTTTATATATTTTTAAATTTTGAGTAATGTTTCTTGTCCTGAATAGTGGTTAGATAGAAACATGAGTGAAAAAGGTAATCACACTAAATCTGAGCTTGTTCAGAATTAACTCTGAAATTTTAAAGAATTAAGACTTCTGGCCTTGAAAATATATTCTCAAGAATTTTGCTATGGACATGATGTGCAAGCTAGATGCTACTGTTTTTTACAAATCCTTAACCCTCTCAGAAATGGGTTCAACCACTGTGACCAACCTTGTAATCATTTTGAAATTGTTATAGTTTTCATCCTATAACTTAATTTACTATGCACGTGTTCACAAAATTTGGCAGATTACCAGCAAACATTACAATGCTTTCAAATACAAAATATCAGGTTGTTGTTTTTTTTATCAAGTCTTAAGGTTTCTCAAGCAATGTTTTTCTCACATATTTTTCACATTTGCCTATCTAATGTGCAAAGTAATTTTCATTTTAAGATTTAAAAATAATTTTATGTATCAGAAAATTTTCAAATTTCACATCCAAAATCTTTATAATGTCTAGATAGTTTTATCAAATGTTTCTTAAGAAAATGTTTATATTTTATGCTATTTTCACCAATGAATCTCTGTATGGTTTCAGTGAATTTGAATGATCCTGTAACTACCGTAAGAAATTAGGAAATAAATATAAATGTTTTTTTGTTCTAGAATGATTACAGATTACTGCACAAAAAACAAACATTTAAACTAAATAGCTTAATCCTCATAACAGCATACAATTATATAGAAATATTATTTTTATCAAAATGACCTTTCAGCTGTATCCGTCTAAAACCTGAGCTTTCAACTAGTTATTCATACATCATTAATAAAAGTGCATATAACGGACCATTTCTAAAAATACAAAGAGGTGAGTTGGGTCACTTTGTTTGATTCACTAAATATAGTAATAGCTCAGCAAATAGAAAAGATAAAAGATTTTTATTTTAAATTCTAGCTTTTCAAAATTGGTATTTTGACATCACAAGCATCTAATGTGAACCAGTGCTATATTCAACATACCATGTGGTACACAAAAATCAATGGGTTTTTTATGCTTATTTTTCAATTAAGAAATGAAATAATGTATAATACAAAAATCTGAATTATAATTTATAGTTTAATAACCAAACTTAATGACATTCATAAAATAGTAGTTCAATGAAATGTAAGTCATCAAAAGTCATATCTCCCGAACTGCCTGGTAATAATTAACAAATTTGCAGGTTACAGAAGATTTGAAGTTGGTTACTGTTACTTCTCTTTTCATAGGAGGTAATAGAAAGTTTTAGGTAATTATAACCTAATTCAACCAACGTCAGTGGATAAAAAAAGTTTGAGAAAAGAAGCAAATTCATTTAGCAAGGTTTAAAGTTTTGCTGCAAGATCAGCATTGTTTTACTAGAAGAAAATTTTGTCTTACTAATCTTTTCAAAATGATACTGGTCATGTAAGTGAGGTAAAGGTGTGGATTTGGTGTATCTGGATTTTCAGTAGGTACTAAATGAGATGTCACAAAAGGTTTCTTGAATTATTCTAACATTTGTTTGGAATGAGTTATCTTGTTGCATAGAAAAATGGCTGGAAAGAAAGAAAGCAGGTGCTTGTAATATACGACATTAATTCAAACTGGATTAATTTCACAAGCGTTAGGATCACTACTCTTTTTGATTTACACAAATAAATAACTTATTTTAATTTATTAATGATGTTGGGCATTACTGGCTGTAATGATGACGACATTGCTGATTTAAAATTTGATTTAGATCATCTGGCGAATTTGCGTGAATATATGACAAATGGCTCTTAATTATAATAAATGTGGTACCATAAATAAATTATGAATATAATTTTGATGGGAATAACACTACTTACAGAAGAAAAGGATCATGGTGTAGTAGTTGACCAGTTTCTTAAGCCACCCAAGCAGTATGCTTTTGTTTCTAGTGTGGCAAATAGGATTGTAAGTTGTATTTATATAACTAGTGCATACAGATTAAAAGAAGTTATAATTTCATTGTATAGATTACTGGTTAGCCACATATGGAATACTGTGTTTGTTCTCGAGCTCCTTACCTTAAGAATGACACTAAATTGTTAGAAAGGATTCAGAGTAGGGCTATTAGAATCATACTTGGGATGTACAGATTGTGAAATGAGGACAGGCTGAGACCTCTGAAACTGTTTTCTCTTCAAAAAATAAGGGTTAGAGAGTAGATCTGAGTTGAGTATTTCAGACTGTTAAAGCAATTCATAATGTCTAAACATCATCTTTTTTTCCAGTTAATTGTGGGAACAGAAGGAAAAGTGGTCATAAATATAAATTTTGACAGGATAAATTCACATTCAGGTAAGACCACTTTCTTTTTCTAACAGAGTAGATGACCTTCAAAATTAGTTGCCTTCAGATGTGGTAGACATAAGAAACTCAGGGACTTTAAAAGAAGGCTTGATGCACACTAAAATTATAAATTTGGAACAGCCTTCATGGACCAACAAACCCCAGATACATTATGAATTATAACAGATTAACTTTAGAAACCCTCCTAAAGCTCACTGCATGCTGGACCAGATGAATGTCATTGATAATACTTGATTCTGTCCTCACAGTTAAAACACTTATCAAGTTACATAAAACAAACTTACTAAATAATATCTAATTTCAGCTTGAAAAAATTAATGAAAGTTATTTTGTTTTAAATATGATTTTATGGTGTGGATTCTCCAAAGTTTATTTATGAGAAACCACTTTGAAAAATTAAACGTTAAAAACACTTTAATTTCAATTTTCTTTTTTTTTTTTACTTTTGAAAGTTCTATTTAATATATCTACTCATTATGGGATTGACTTGTATACTTTGGTATTTCTTATAATGCTTTGTTTTTAGAACTCAGCAGCCATCAGTTACAGATAAAAATCATAAAGAAAAATGGCATTTCAGAGATTTATTACACACTTGGTCAAGATAATTTAGGTCAAATGTAATTTACTTTTTAATACATAATATATGATTTATATATGTTTAATATACACTTAATATTCAATAAAGTAACACTTAAGTCACAAGAATGTTTAGAAATTGCCTATCTCGCTCTCAAAATCTAAGTTTGTCTGATATCTCATTGTAGAAAAAAAAATTTAAATAACTTTCAAACAAAGAAAACTGAACACAAAATATTCAGGAATGAAAAGATCATATAAGAAAACTATCCAAACATTCTGAAGTCCAGGGTTTATTTCCCAGTCTTCCTAAATTTCCCACTAGATTCCACCATTTTTTGCAGAAGCTATATCTAATTATTCTCTAAGAAAATAAGTAACTTCTCACACCTCTATCTGCTCTATCAAATGGCATTCCAAACTTTGTACACATCTATTTTCAAAGCTGAGCTCCATTAGTAGATGTAATATGTTTTGAGATCATAAAAGGGTTGGGAACAATGTATCAATAAATTTAGCCAAACAAAAGGAAACTCACAACAGAAACAAAACAGTTGTATTCTCACTCAACACCTGAGAAAGATGTCATACAGTTAGAATATGTAAACTGTATTTAGCCTACTTATTTTATTATACTTGCATTTCAGAACTTGCTTTTGCTTAATTTAAAAAACTTTTATAAATTATATAATTTAATCAAAGATTATAAAAAACCAGATAAGAAAACACAGGAATACAGTTTCGATGCTGCTTCCATAATACTCAATGATTATTCACCACTAAAAGAAGTAACAATGGATAATTGTCAACAGAATATAATTCAGTTAAAGTATACAAAAGTGAATTTGTTTTTTCTATCTTAATTACCTTTAACTCACTTTCAATTTCCACTTTCAACAATATAACAAAAGCCTTCAAGTTTATTCTGTTTCACTCAAAATATTAAAACAGGGAACATAAAGAAAAGCCAATCAATGGAAACATTCTCTTACATTCAAAGGGTCACAAATAGTCCTCCACTGTCAAAAGATGCTTGCCTTTAAAAAAACATATAAATTACCAAGTTATTTGGTGGTACATTCCATGATAGCCCATAATCACTAGATCGTGATGTCAATGCTCCTTTATCACGTCCACCAGCACGGTTTCTTGACTGGTGTTCACCAGAAGCCATTTAATGCCAGCAGGAGATTCTTGTCCAACTGTGTACAATACAAAATAGTAGTTCCATTCACTAGTTGTATGCAGTTAATTATTAAATGAATAATCACTATTATTATTTCAGACCCACACCAAACAATAAAAAATGTTAACATAATTTGTTATAATAAACACAAATTATGTAGGATTCTACTCTAAACAAATATAACCAATTACAACTGTTTAAAAAAGTTTACAAACAATACAAGGTTACTCTGAAAACCATGAATGATCTCCCCTTCCATAACACAGTATTTGCTATAGAAGATACAGAGAAATGTTAAGTACAGGATACAAATGTATTCAATATGTGAAGTAACTTGCTGAAAATCTAGGAATCTTGATTTTAATAGAAATTTAAGTGCCTACAACCAAAACCATATTTAAAACCTTAAATAACATTCTTGTTACTGATGTTTTAATTATTCCAAGTCTGTGAAATCTCAAGTAGCATTTCACTCACTCCAATGGAGTAAATCTTTTAAAACTTCCCAAATCAGATTTGAAATATGTTTAGAATGAAACAATAGATAGAAATGGCAACTTGTACTAATTTTCCTAAATCTATTTAAAAATAATTAACATTCAAGAATACCTGGATATTACATGCTTCATAAAATATATCTTATTAGTTTTCCACTTCTAAGACCTTTATAAACAAGGTTTCTTTTAAAGATGTAGTGGCAACTCAGATTGATAATATTATGTCATTCTGTTTTAACATTTAAAATCTGAGACATTTTATTATAAAAATTAAAATTAACACTTTTTCCTTTTGATAACAAGTTCCAGTATTTAGTTAATTGACTACTGCAATATAAAACTGAAAATTCATTTTTATCCACTTGGAGGCTGAAATGCAAGTAGATGTGTATTAATAAATGTGATCTTTTCTCAAGTGTACCTGCACTACTATTTAAAGTCACTACATTTAACAAGCAAAACAAAAACTATGAAAGTTTAAAAAATAACTGCCTATCTCACTACTTCCTCTATTTCCTTTTGATTTGAGCAACCTCAATGATAGTAATGGAATAACAGTTTCTGATTTTTTTTGTGCTTTTAAGACAACCAAAAGAAAGAATACAAGATATTGACTAAACAGGATAGAATCCAGTTAATTAGGGCAGTTTATATATATAAATAAGGTGACTTGTCTATAGAATGAACTCTCTTCAGCAGTAGTACAAACCAGTCTTTAATAATCAGTTTGAGGGAAATCAGGGATTTCCTGAAAAATAAAGTATGAATATAAATATTACTTTTTCAGAGATTGGTATATGTGAAGAGTCTTAATAGGCCAAATGATATAAAGTTTTCTATGTTATTTACTTGCTATCACTAATCTATGTGAATAATTAAACTCTCTATCCAACTACACTAAAGTCATAAAAACAAAAGTTATTCTGGTCTTTCTTGAAAATGTATACAATTTACAGTGAAATTTAAACATTAATTTAATGGAAAGAATGAATCTGCATCACCAAAGATAATGTAAAAACAAATCAATCAATGTGTCTTATTACAATATCTTAACACATTTTCAATGATAAAATGTCCCAAACTGAAGTAAAAAGGTTTTAAATAGAAGGGTATATGAATACAAACCTAATGAGTTTTCATCTGCCTAATAATATCACAATAAAAAATACAAAGAATTTAGATGCACCTTACATAAAAAATAATAATTCTGCCAGGTCCAAATAAAACTTTTAACATATATGTAAAAATGGCTGGTATGAATTGAGAATTTGTATTTTATTTATGTAAAGTAGTGAACAACATTTCGACCTTCTTCAGTCACTGTCAGGTCCACAAAGAAAGAAAGAGGTAACTGACCGACAGATGACCACGTTTGAAGACGATTGTGTAATTGAGTGTAGGAATGTAGAGGGCGTGCTTAGATGTTTTAATTATATTTATTAATATAGGTATAAAGGTGTTCCTTTGTATTGGTTTATTTTGGGCTTGAGTTGTTGTATGAGTCAGGCTTCTTTAATTTTGCATTTGTTTATGTTTGTTTCTTTATTTAGTATTTGGGTATTTTCTACGGTTATGTTGTGTTTATTTGATTTGCAGTGTTCAAAAATGTGTGAAGGTGACTTATGTTCTTTGAATCTGGTTTCCATTTTTCTACTTGTTTCTCCAATATACAAGTCATGGCAGTTATCACATTGTATTTTATAAATAATGTTGGTGTGGTGTTTGTCAGTGTAGTTTTTACATAGTATAGACCTCAGTTTTGTGCCTGGTTTTTGAATAAATTTGCTATTAACTGGAATGTCATATTTTGTTACTAATTTTTGCCAAATGTTGGTTATTTGTTTGCTGATGTCAGGAATATATGGTATACAGCAGTATATGGTTTCGTGGTTTTTTGATTCGTGAGCTGTATTTACTTTAGTTGGTTGATTTTGCTTTTTGTCTAGGTGTGTGCGTATAATGTTTTCTACGGTTTGTGGAGGAAACATATTGATGCTGATGAAGTATTTATTTGGTTTCTTACTTAGTATGTTGAATTTGTGTTTTGTTTCATGTGCTGAGTCCCAAGGAATGTATAGTCCAGTATGGGTGATTTACATGTATATTTTTCTATACAAATGGGTTTTCTCGTCATCACTGATTAAAACTTTAATAATAACAAAAACCTTTCCTAGAAATGGTACAATCTTTATGACCATAGCATACATGCCAACCAGTAACCTCAGAACAAACATTTGGAAGCCATATAAAACAAATTTAAATTCATTAATCACTTCAGTATTTTTAATTAAATATCACAGTTATAATTATAGTGAGTACAGACAATACCCACTCAATAGCAAGATTAAATAAAAGGACATTAATATGGTAGTAGGACATCACTGAAGCAGTATTCTGTTTCTAATTTACTAGTATTAAACCTAACTGAATCTTAAGGTGTATTTATACCCATATTGATTAACACTCCAGAGAGATAATTAACTCTCCATATAAATCACCAGTTAGGCATAACTTTGGATATTGTGCATAGTTTTGGTCTCCTTAATTAAGTAAGGATATTGACTAATTAGAAAAGATTCAGAGAAGGGCTTCCAGAATGACTACAGAAATGAAAAGATTATCTGAGAAGAGCAGTTTAAGATCTGTTACTTTATCTTCTCTCTAGTTATTTGAGCTATATTCTGAAATAAGACAGAACACAACACTATGACTAATTTATGGAATGAGTTGCCATCAACAATAGTGGATGTCCAATACAGTCTTGACAAGTATTTTAATTTAAATTGAGACCCAAAAGATTCCTCTAGGGTGCTCACAAGCATTTACTTTTCTTTACCCAAATAATGAAGGTTAACACTTTACATTAATTCAAATGAGGAATAAATGATTTCTTAAAAAATAAAAAGGATCATAGTTTTAATTTTCTCTAGTGTGTATAAAATAGCCTTGAAGAAGCAATTGATCCCTTGTTATCTGTATGTTATTGATTTGTTAATACTTTTATAATTTTTAGGTTGTGTAACATGTCTCACATGTAGTAATTACTAATACTAGCAAATTTAGTATTTTCATAAATATAGCTTCTAATATCAACAGAGAATATATTATTCACCCTCACTCATAATATTAAACTTAAAAATACTTCAAATCCTAATTATTAAAAAATAAACAATACACAAATGTCTTGGCTGGTATACAAAGATCAAACTGCCAAGCTTGAATTCTAATTTCAAGTATTTAAGTAATTATAATTATTTCTGAACAGCCATTTCTTTATTCTTTGCCTCGTATATTTTGTGAAATATTTATAGTCCAAGATTTGCATAATTTAAAATGCAAATAAACCTCACCACATATATTAAAACATCAGTAAATTTCATCCACAAGACATTTATAGTTATATAATTTATATTGGGTCATAATAATTAAGTGACACTACACGTACTATGGATAAGCCTACTGTTAGTGTTACAACTTACAATACTACTACCGTTTAAAGTTACTGTTAGTAAAAGTACTACCAGAACTAATAATGAAGTGAATACTACTTATTATTTGAATTCCCAAGTTATTTAACTCTTTAAAGGCATGTTCAGGTTCACAAGTATATCCTAATAAGAATAATGTTTATTTCTGTTTGAATTCCATTATCAGTTCTACATGTCACTTCAAGCTAAGCCTAGTTAGATGAGGTTTGATGTCCCTTACCGACGATATTTTATACCAAACTGTGTTAAGCCTAATGTAGGCTTACCATATTAATTTTAGTGCCAATTTTTGATAGAGTAAAATTGAATTACGCAGTGTAAGTATACACTTTCACGAAAATAATGTATTTAATAAAATATCGTAAAGGAACTAATAAAGTACTCTATGATATATAAACATTCACTAATACTGTAATAGTGATACCTACCAATTATTTGGCGCTTGAAAATTTACCAATACTACAGACACGTAAGTAAACCTAATAATAATAATTCTATAGTAGAAGTAAGAACGTTAAGTCTGTTGGTAGTAGTGCAGCGCCATCATATTAATTTCAAATAGCCCTGAGTCTGAGGAAAAACTGTAAAGAGTTAAATTAGTTTTCAGTCAAAATTACAACTTAAATTATGATAACCACATGCAATATATCTTCCATTTATTTTAGTTAAAAGCCATCAAAATAATACTTCTTTTTTTAAGCAGCAGCATCCCCATCATAACTAGCAATTCTCGATATCTTAATATCGTCGGTAAATTTCAGGAATTTTATTGACCTTATTCACCTTTGTTATTCATGTAAATAAAAAAGAGCAAAAGATCTGATACTGTTTCATGAGATCCTATAACTCAGGTTACTTGAACATCATTTATAACAACCCTCTACTTTTTCCATCTAACAATTTGATTATCCAATGAGCCAACTTTTCACCCACGCTATAAAATAATTTTTTTGTGAAAACAACTTCATGTGGTACCTTGTCAAAATGCTTTCTGGAAATCCAGACACATTAAATTCTCTCCCTTGTGCATTAACAGTGACATCCTAAAAGAATGTCAAAATATAGGCAGGGTAAGTTATCCTCTGGTAAAACCGTGTTAACTATCTGACAAAATTTTAAGCTTGGTTAAATGAATTTGCAGAACATCTTTTTAGGACTTTCAAAACGACACCCACTCAACTAATGTAAGAATAACTATTACTACAAACTATTACACGATTACTACAGTCACAAGTCGACTGCTAAGCGCACGAAGTTCTCTGTAGCACAGATATCAAAGCCAAATGATGTGACGTGATCAGCCGCAGCCAACGATGGCCAAGTGGAGCCTGACGTCACGAATCATACGAGTAGGGTGAACGGAACGGACACACACACAGTGTGTGTGTCTTGACTTCCGCCGAACCCCTGGGATTCGATTGAACCCAAGTTAAGAACCACTGTCTTAACCTAATCTATCATGCTATGTAAATTAACCAGTGCACCAACCAAATATATTTCACCATAAAACATATTTCAGCAATTACAAATCACACAACAAAGTATATAAAGTACTAATCTCACGTATATGTTATCTGTTTCTTTTTCAGATCTCGGGCACAAAACAGGTAAATCTTTGGGCGCCTGTCCTGTGAAAGTGGGTTTTTCTCGGGGCGCTCCCGTTTCTCCCCGCAGCCAAATCTCAGGCATTGGATCTTTAGATCTCAGCGAAGGCAGCCAAATCTCAGGCATTGGATCTTTAGATCCAAGCCAAGGTAACTTTATTGCCATGCCCTGAATCGGATCGTTTCGCGTTCATATTTACTTTAACATCCGCTTTTCGGGATCTGGTCTGGCTTGTTTCTCCGGTGCTACATTCGTCTCGCTCATCAATATTATGACCAACCTCACTTCTTCACCCAAAAAAAGATTCAAAACAAAAACCCTCTGATAATTTCAATAATCGCTCACGAAAGGGGACAAAGAGGAGCCACCACGTTCCTGATCACCCCAATTGGAGAGAGAATTCTTCAGTATTCTCTTTCTCTAAATTAAACCCCTGCCACGTTAGTTTGCGTTTTAATCTATCATGATAGCCACTTGGACAATAATGATGTTCTCAAACACGTACAGTCCTAATGACTTTTCCGAAGACAACATTTTGTCAGTCAAATGTAGGATATACAGTAAATGGTTAAAATAAGCAATTAACTAAGTAATTAGGCTTAGGCGATCGTATAGACAATGACAACGAAAATCTCGTACAATATTCAAATTTTTTGAAAGCGACTTGTAAATGATATATTCACTAATTAGAGAGATAGTTGATCACAGATCTGGTTGCTTTAAGAAATCAATGACATCCGTGATGATAAACATTGACAAACTGTGTCTTCATTTTTTCAAGTGTAAAAATGTTAATCATAGCAACTTATCGTTTGTAGTTGTGTTACCGGAGTGAGTTTTCTATTTAACAATTCTCCTGAGTTAGTTACATGAGAAAAGTGTCTGAATAATAACTAATTTAGTTAGTACAGTGTATATGGATTTTACTCGTTCAATTTTCTGCGTTGTTGTATTCTATTGTTTTCCCTTTTCCCATTGTCACTAATACTTTGTTAGTATATGTTTGATTTCGTCTATATAAATAAGTTACTACTAAAATTAAATCTGAAGTCCAATCTATTATCCGATTCCCCTTTTCACTGAGTTATACCAATTCAGAGAAATTTAAATCCTCATCAATAACCCTGAACAAGGACAAATTGAAAGAGCATGACAAAGCTTCTTATAAAGGTGGAGAGTGTATTATACGTATGTATAGATTTACTATAGTATATAATAGACAGTTGAAAGCACAACACTTGTGTGTTTCCATTAGTACTAATTTAACAATTGGTTTAGCAGAGGTGTGTAAGACAAATTAAAAATGGTAGGCTCAAGAATTATTTGATCGTGCAAAGCGATGAAATGTGCACCACAGGTGCACAACACACCTTAGGGCCCTTGAAACTCTTGGATTATGTGTCCTAGTTTATGCATTCTATTTTATAAATAAAATCCAACTGTACATAAGTGTCTCGGTTTGCGAAGGTTTGTTTGTTTTAGAATTTCGCACAAAGCTACTCGAGGGCTATCTGTGCTAGCCGTCCCTAATTTAGCAGTGTAAGACTAGAGGGAAGGCAGCTAGTCATCACCACCCACCGCCAACTCTTGGGCTACTCTTTTACCAACGAAAAGTGGGATTGACCGTCACATTATAACGCCCCCACGGCTGGGAGGGCGAGCATGTTTAGCGCGACGCGGGCGCGAACCCGCGACCCTCGGATTACGAGTCGCGCGTCCTACGCGCTTGGCCATGCCTGGCCCCGGTTTGTGAAGGAAAATTAAGTTTCACGTTTCCTAATATCATGTAATTTTGATTAAACAAAAAGGCGTCTTCTAATATTAATGATATAACATAACTAATTACTTTTATCTAATACTGAACTCATTGTATACACGTTTTTCAGTTCATTCGTAAACGTATTGATATTCTGAACAGTTTATGTTATTGGAAAATTGTAATATATATTTTAAATGTTGCCAATAGATGGGGCTTAAAGCTTTTGACAGTTGCTTGAACGTCACAGTACAATAGGTGAAGCCTAGTTAGGTTTAATATCTATCATATCACTTTTGAAACGTATATTCTACCCATGATATTGGACAAAAGGCCTCGTTGACACCGGATAAGCAGGTTTAGTGCAGTTAGCATATTATAACATATTCACTTTTGCTTTCACTAGTGACTTATTAGAACTAGCAGGAAAATCATTAAGAAAGTAAATTTGGATTACAGAGAGTACTTATTTTATAAATCGTATTTTCTTAAGTTTTTTTCTAACATCTGTTGTCTATAAACACTTGTTTTGCATAATTCTATAATTCAATAGCTAATATTTGAAACAAACTACAATTTACGTTTCAAATAAATATAACAATGATTAGCTATGCAATTGTATTTCTAAGTGGCATACATATCGTATTCACACTTAAAACTAAAAACTGAGGGTTCGGTATCTCAATCTAGAGAGAGAGTGTGTACATTTGTGTAGATTTGCACTAAAACACAACTACACATTCACATTTTTATCTATGAATATATCATCACCTTGATAATACAATGTTCATTCTGTTTCCAAGTTTCTGATTAGAAATAGATTTATGTAATTATAAATTGAAAAGTTTTTTTTTATAACATTCAACACTATGGAGGATTTTTCAGTTCCTACTTTTATGTCTAAGCTTAAAAATTATTTATATAACAAAGAGGGCCTAAAAATCAATAATTTTTAAGCACCAGTGAGAATTTGGAACCATAAAAATGAAATTTGAGTCATTAGAAATAATTTGGATCCTTAAAACGTTATTCAACATTGAAATTTAAGGCATCAGGGAGGATTTGGAACCTTAAACATAATTCAACATGAAACTTGGGGCATCATGGAGGATTTTGAACCTTAAAACGTAGTTCAACATGAAACATGATACATCATGAGGGACTGAAGGCTCTAAAACCGACACAACACTTTTACTCTGAGCGTCATTGTTAAGTGAATTATAAACAGCAGACGTAATACGTACAAGCCTGCTAGGCTACTTATCTATGTGGTATTTAGATATTTCACTATCCTACAGCATAACACCAGGGACTTTAAACTCTTTTACAGTATAACACCAGGGACCTTAAACTCTCCTACAGTATAACACCAGGGAGACTTAACTCTAATATAGTATAACACAAGGGGTTAAACTATCCTTTAGTAGAATATCAGAAAGTCCAACTCTTCTATAGTTTAACACCAAGAGTCTTAACTCTCCTATAGTATTACACCAAAGAGTTTAAACTACCTTTAATATAGTACCAGGGAGTTAATCGCTCCTATTGTGTAACACCAGGTAATCTTAATTCTCCTATAACGTAATAATAAAACGTTTAAACTCTTCCACAATATAACACCAGATAGCTTCACATTTCCTACATTATAACACCAGCAAGTTTAAACACTTCTATAATATTAAAGTGAGTCTAAACTATCCTATAATATAACATATGGCAGTCTTAACTCTCCTATAGTATAACATATGGCAGTCTTAACTCTCCTATAGTATAACATATGACAGTCTTAACTCTCCTATAGTATAACATATGACAATCTTAACTCTCCTATAGTATAACATATGGCAGTCTTAACTCTCCTATAGTATAACATATGACAGTCTTAACTCTCCTATAGTATAACATATGGCAGTCTTAACTCTCCTATAGTATAACATATGGCAGTCTTAACTCTCCTATAGTATAACATAAACATATCCTATCTATATATATATTTTTAAGTGTAGTCTTACTTTGCTCAGACATTTCTAGTTCAGAACTTATTACATCCAGACTACGTCTTAACTCTCCTATAGTATAACAGCAGGGACTCTAATCTCTCACTAGTCTTATCTCCTATAGTATTACACCCACTAGTCTTATATATCTTATAGTACAACACTAGGCAGTCTAATCTCTCCTATAATACAGCACCATGAATCAAAACTCTCCTATATTATAACACCAGTGAATCTAAAATACAAATATCCTATCTATATATATATTTTTAAGTGTATTCTTACTTTGCTCAGAGATTTCTAGTTCAGAACTTATTACATCCAGACTACGTCATGTGTTAATTCAAACGTGGCGTATCATCCATCCATGGCATTATTCAGTCAAGAATATATTTGGATAGTTGTATCGAAATCAATACTTCATGTGAGTTTTGTGTACTATTAGATTTAATATCCAAAACATTTAAACAGTTAGTTATAAGAAAGAGTGATTAGTTTTAGATCCCAAAAGGCTAATATTTGTACTAATGTTCTGTGTGTTCCTTCGCTGTGTAAGCTGACCCAAACGTCATTCGCATTCTGTTTACTAGCTTGATTTTAACTTGAATATCACCAATCGGACATGAAAGTTCGCACAGAATGTAATAAGAAGATAACTTATTTGTTTCTTCATTTGATCTCGTATTTATAAACCGTATCTTCGAACGTTTATTTCTCTAAACCAGATAAGCATCACGTTTTGAAATGTTTGAAATAACACACCTAGAGAACTTCTAAACATGATCCAATTGGTACTACTAACCTCTTTCAGTAGTATGTTGCTGTTGTTTATTGTTCTGAATAGCAGATTAGATTTCGGTGAAAGAATAAGAAAAATTAATGTCGTAGTTATTAAACTAAGGTAGAAAACGTTTTTCAAAAAAAAAATATATATATATATGTATAGAAAGGGGAAGCGTGCAACAACGGAATAACATTGTATAACATGATACTTGGTGGAAAATATGAAATGTTCCCTAGTTTTGGAGGTATATATTGATATAGTACCCACATAGCAATGGGGAAACACTACCAGATTTAACCTCTCTTCACAGGTCTCACAGCAATCTTGAGTACACACATCGGTTTGTTTGCTTTTTCTGTGTTTTTTTTTTGTAAATAAAGAAAGTTTAAACACAGTATATATCTACCACCAAATGTGGATTCTACTTCAGCTAGTAGATTCCTCCAAAAACCAATGTTGCATTTTATGTCTTCCCACCACATAACTTATATGCCGGTGTTTTGCTATATTACGTCTTATCGTGTAACTTATACACTTTCGATGTAAAACTTCAATTAGCAATGTCTCTTGTTCTATATCTATTGTTATTAATTGAATACCTGTGAGATGAGGTAGAAATGAAAATAAGTCACTTAAGTTAAGCCAAATATTTTGATTAACACGTGCTATTACGTCATGATATTGTTTCAGATTGAAAAGAAAGTGAATATGGAAAATAAGTATTGCTGTTGTAGAGTGACGAAACCTCTGGTCACAGACATTTTCATCTAATAATTATGCTAGTTCAAAATTAACCTTAGCCTAAATCAATATTAGTTTACATTAGAAAGACCATTAAGAAATCCGCTATAACATTGTTAGTCGAATAAGGAATCCGATAAGACATTTTTAGTTGGTAAGGAACTCATTAAAACCTTTTAACCGAGTAAGCAACTCATTAAAACTTTGTCAGTTAAGTAAAGAATTGTTTGTTTGTTTTGTTACTATGCACAGAACTACACAAAGGGCTATCTGTCCTTTGCCCACCACGGGTATTGAAACCCGGTTTCTAACGTTGTAAATTCACAGACATGTCATTGTATCACTGAACATAGAACCCAGTAGAGTTTCTTACTGTTTTAAAAAAAATCATCATTTAGCCTTATGATGTTGAAAGTATGCTTCTAATATGATCATATTATCATACATTTTTGTGTATGAAGTTTCTAAATTCACTCCTCTCCGCTCAGAGGTGTGACAGGTATTCGTCATATCCGCATTTCAAACTATATCCGGTGCGGTGTTCAGTATGTTTGGTGATGACCTTCGAAGAAATTGTTAACTCGTCCTATATTTGGTGAAAGTCCAGAATGTGAAAGTTGCCCTGGAGGCATCCCATGGTACCAACATCTACTGAATAGTTTCAATTCTCGGACCCCCAACGTGAGAAGGAGGCACCAGCCTTTGTAACCCCCTATGTTTCGTTGTACATTTTTCGTCGACTGACTTTCCCATATAATTTTGGTTTAAAATGTGAGATAAAGCGATTATAAATGGCAATACAAGGTGAATTCATGTACGAGTGAGTTCGTTCTTAAAGCGACCTCTGGAAATTCCCATCACTAGAATATAAGTGATTCCTGCTTCTCAGAAGCATTGCAAGGTGTGTGCACAAGTTTCGTTCTGTAATGAGTCGTTAGAGGTCGCTCCTTGTAACAGCGAGACAATACTTTATAAAGATACTTGCAACCATAAGATCCAACAGTTGTGTCTCAAGGCGCCTGTTTTCCAAGAAGATAAAAAAAGTTCTTGAAGAAGATTATTTGGAGCTCCGACTTTCAGTGATATTGTGATAATTAACAAAGAATGTTATTTAAGATATTACACTCGTGTCTTCTGTTAGCTGCATTGTATATAAATACAGGTAAGATTGATTATTTGTTTTTCTTAACAATAATAAGGTGGCTTGCAACGACATTTAAAGGTAACCATGCAAATCTAAAGTAATACTTTTCCTTAGAAGTGACACCTAAATAAATACCTGAACCTAACATCGGGTAACGAGACATTAATAAAATTAATATAACGACACTGTGATATTAGTGAAGTCCGAGAATGGGTCTGAGAGCGAGTTTTGGTTTTCCAGACACACCAGTCTTAACCTGTTCTTTACTATGTGTATAATCAAACCATCTTTACTGTGATATTAGTGAAGTCCGAGAATGGGTCTGAGAGCGAGTTTTCGTTTTCCAGACACACCAGTCTTAACCTGTTCTTTACTATGTGTATAATCAAACCATCTTTCTTTTGTATGAAATTGTTTGTTTATTTAATTTCATGCAAAGCTGCACAAGGGTTATCTGCGCTAGCCGTCCCTAATTTAGCAGTGTAAAGCTAGAGAAAAGGCAGCTAGTCATCACCACCCACCGCCAACTCTTGAGCAACTCTTTTACCAATAAATAGTGGGATTGACTGTATATTATAACGCCGCCACGGCTGAAAGGGTAGGTATATTTTGTGTGACTGGTGTTTGAACCCGCGACCCTCAGATGACAAGTCGAGCGCCCTAACCACACCTTGTTATGACGGGCCTTGTATAAAATACATAATAATTTAAAACAATTAATTTGTTATCTGTGTCAATTATACAGCTTAGATCTCTGTACCTGGTAAAGGTTTTGGTATATCTCAATTTTTCTTTAGAGGGTTAAAATAGAACACGTGTGTGTTTTTCGTATAGCAAAGCCACAAAGGGCTATCGGCTCAGCCCACCGAGGGGAATCGAACCCCTGATTTTAGCGTTGTAAATCCGAAGACATACCGCTGTACTAGCGGGGGGCTGAAATAGAACACAATGATTAATTTGTTTGCTGTTTCCAGTTAGAGAGTTGTATAACGCCTTGTTGTCTGGATCAGTTAGAGGGTTGTACAATACCTTGTTGTCTCTAACTCATGATTAAGGTAGATACAATGTTTTTGGTATGGTCTGAAGGTTGAAGTATATCACAGCTTTAGTAACACGTAATACGATTTGTTTGTTTGTTTGTTTGTTTGGAAATTTCGCACAAAGCTACTCGAGGGCTATCTGTGCTAGCCGTCCCTAATTTAGTAGTGTAAGACTAGAGGAAAGGCAGCTAGTCATCACCACCCACCGCCAACTCTTGGGCTACTCTTTACCAACGAATAGTGGGATTGACCGTCACTTTATACACCCCCACGGCTGGGAGGGCGAGCATGTTTAGCGCGACGCGGGCGCCACGTAATACGAACAACTGGCTACGTCAGACTGTATGCAAGATGTTTGACATGGGAGTTTAGTTTGTAAGATGAAAAGCAAATATTTATTGTTCTGAACAAATTAAGCACATTAATGCTACGAAGGTCTGGGGGCATGCCCCTCCCAAAAAAAAAAAAAAAGAAAAGAAAAAGGTGTTATGAGATTAAATCTGAAAGCAATTTTTCATGAAATATTGCATAATCAATTGCATGGCTTGATAGAAAGTAATATAAACCATATAATCCAAGCGCTTTCGAAAGGTGGGCCTTTATTCTTCAGGGGCAAACTGGGAATCATACATTACATTGAGGTTAACGACACTGCAAGGGTATTAAAATGAGTCCCAATTATGACAACGTTTTTATGGGTCATATTGAAAATCATTTTTTACAAGTAAGCCTTGTAAAACCTCATACATGGAAACATTATTCAGACGACACATTTTTCATTTAGACACCTGATCACTTAAATAATTTGTCATAAAATAATCAAGTTTACTTGTGATTACTTGTCTACCAAGATAACTTCCTTGACATCACAGTTACACACTGACTTGTACAAAAAACCTACAGACAGATCAAAATGGCTTCACTACTAAAGCTGTCACCCTTTTCATGGTAAATGAAACATTTCCTACAGTCAAGCTCTTAGAACACAGAATATACGTTTAGATGAAATAGACTTCAGAAAACATGCAAAGCATTTAAAACAAACCATGTTACAACAAGGATATAAAGATACCGAAATCGACAGATGAATTGAAAAGGCTGACAACACTATGGAAAACCATCCCAAATAGATTTCCTGTTTGCCCCTGAAGAAGAAGGGTCCACCTTTCGAAAGCGCTCGGGCTATAGTTTTTATTTTATTTCTATGAAAACTTCTTGAACCTAAGTGTTTTGTTTTTTTCTTGTATCATGAATCAGTTGCGTGGCTGTTCATACAGAATTCACAAACATCCAATAAAAAGTCAACAAATGATCATTCTGTTGTAATCCTCCATAGGAGTTAGGCCTAAATTATCATAAATATGTGTGTTTTACTGTAGTGAAGTACTGTACTATCTATATGCAATGTAGCTATAAATTGTTAAACTATATTAATAATTTCAACAACTCTGTACAACAATAGTATATTAGCTATTTAAATCATTGGCTATTATATACGTACATGTATGCACTAGTGAAATAACTTTATAATGTTCCATTCTTTTAGAGTACTTTTCCACACACAACTGTCATAAAGTTTCAGTGTTTATAACAGTGTTATAATGAATATGTGTTAATTAAAGGTAGAGTACCCAGTCTTTCTTTGGTACACCTCAGGTAACTGTTAAACCAGCAAAAATTTGTTTCGAATTAAACACAAAGCTACAATCTGTGCTCTGTCAACTACGGGTATTGAAACCCGCTTTCTAACGTTGTAAGTTCTCAGACATTTCGTTATGCCATTGGGGTGGGACACTGGCGGAAAATAGATGATGAACAACATTTTGTACAAAAATAGGGGGTGAGGCCTAATTATCCCTGCGTACGTGCGTGGGCGAACGTGCATGTGAATATGAACTTACTAACAGCATTTTTTACCAATAGAGGAGGTTAGGCCTAACTCCCCTGCGTACGTTCCTGGACGTGGGCTCGTTATCTGTCTATCTATATTATATACAGGGGCGCAGATAGTTTTACACCCGGTGGGGGGAATGATTTTTGTAACCACTTATGTGGACTGTTCAATTTGCAAATTGGTAATCTCTGATTACGTGAACCTGAAAGCTGTACACATGCAGTCACACCCCCCCCAGGATCTACGCCCCTGATTATATATAAGGATTTATCTTCTAATTCTTATTCACAGAATTTCTATGAATAATTACAACCAAAATCAGGTGTTTTACTTCATTGTATTTTGTATTATTACACCCATAAAACACTAATCTTTCCAGTCCAGCCTAAATAAATAGTCATTATTCAGGTATTTGCATTGACGTCACTTTGCGAATAAGTGGAAATGAGTCAGCATAATTTTACGGTCATGATTATCACGTTTAGTCACGTCTAACAACCCATTTAATAGTTTTTAACAAGATCTTAGTTATATGTTTGAGTATAATACATGTATATAAGCTATAAAATTTATATTAGTGTAGATGCAGCCCTCTAGTGATATAAAACAGCAGTGCTAAAGTGCTCATCACTTTGACAATTTAACCGGTTTTCCTGAGAAAACTACGTAATCTCAGTTTATATCCAACCCTTAGAATCCAAATACAAGTTTCTTTACATATTAATTTGTCTCGGTTTTAAAAATCGTCACGTGACCCAAAACCCATGACGCCACCAAATGTTAAATATTTCTAGTAATTTTGTGACTTCAGAGAAAATATTAAAAGTTTTCTCTTTAACTTTGTTTTTACCATTTAGTTTACACAACTAGAGAACGCGATGATATGGCTTTTGACCCGTGTCGATAGGGTTAGTAATATTTTCTTGAAAACTGGTAATTAGTGAAGCCTCAGTTTCTGGTTTTATTTAAACTTCGATAAGACAGGGGGCGTAACTACTGGAGTGACTGGTGCACCCCCTCCACTCAATGTTAAGCACTTCGGGCGGGAAGACAGTCTGCTCAGCCAGGTGCCCGACTATTCAAAAGAAGAAACAAAAATACTTCAGTGTCAAAGCCATTTATAAATACGCTTGACAGTTGAAACAACCAAAATTTGAAGGAAGGAGGAAGAGGTTGACGAAACCCTCGTGGGTAGACAAACATCAAAACCCAAATACCCATACACACAGACAGTGTCAAAGATGGTTACACCTGCTGCTTCGTGGGTGGCAAGGGCTGGTATCGTATGTCAACACGTGACTGATCAAATTATTTCATCATAGAAACTTGTATTTTTTTTTCGTCTGTAGGCCTACCTACCAAGCCGTACCAGACTTTTAGGTTTTTACGTGTGGTATCTTTGAGAAGAATGGGTTTCTTTCAACCCTTTTGGTGTTCATCGAATAAAGAGATAATCCAAACTTAGAATTATAAATTAATTTTAAACTTTATCATATCAGCGCCCTATAATTTGGTAGTTATCAGACAATTACTGTAACTGAAGACGTGGGATAAATCTAACCTGTGACCTCTGATGTTCAGACCTAATCACTTGTAAGTTGGGAAGATATCAAAATATCGTACTTACATAGTGCATGTGTAACGATGAATACTTGTGGACCAAATGTTACCAAAGTTCAGGTTTATTTTTTATTTCTGTAATTATATCTTACAATGTACGTTTGTTCTTGTTTTCCTAGGCCCGGCATGGCCAGGTTGTTAAGTCACTCGACTCGTAATCTGAGTGTCGCGGGTTCGAATCCCTGTCACACTAAACATTCTCGCCCTTTCAGCTCTGAGGGTGTTAAAATATGATGGTCAATCACACTATTCGTTAGTACAAGAGTTGGCGGTGGGTGGTGATGACTAGCTGACTTCCCTCTAGTCTTACACTGTTAAATTAGGGGCTGCTAGCGCAGATAGTCCTCGAGTAGCTTTGCGCGAAATTCATAAACAAACCAAATCTTGTTTTTCTAGCGCAAAGATACGCAATGGACTATTTACACGCAGAATTTAACGTTGTACACTTACCGCTGACCAACCGCTAGACGTGAAATCCAGTTTAGAAAGATGTAAACAATAAACGTCCACAGAAACTCTTGTACGAAGCTCCAGTTATCTTAATTCAACATGTTTATAAATATTATTATTCCGTTTAGCTGTTTCTATGTGGCATTTCTAACGTATTGTATCCAACATTTCTGAAGACTAGCAGGATAAATCGAATGTAAATAACTCCATGTGGAGACGAAATCAGTTTAAACACTTAATGTCTTAAATGTGTTACGGATAGCACGTGTTAACTTACTACATCTACCAAGCTAAGGCTGTTTGGTATAAAATCACCACGAGGAAACTGTGGACCAGATGTACTTCACTCAATATCAGAATTAGTTGCTAGTAGCTGTTTTACTGGGCGTGGCCTTATGGTTGTCATTTACAACATACGAACAAACTGACGCTGTACTTGTTCTCATGAGGTAGCTGACAATGTGCGAGTAAGAATTGGCTAATATCGGCGGATTACGAAGGCATTTTATTGTAAACTGTAAAGTTGCCAAGTATTTGAAAAAGAAATACATTGAGTTACATTCCTCTAAAAGCCGGTCCAATGTAAAGAGAGACAGAGAATGTACCTGAAGGAAACTGGCGTGTTTTTTGTTTCATCCAGGAAGAAGTCAACCACCGTGATTTAAAGCTCTCATCACTAGTCGTATGCCGAAGTTAGTAAAGGACAAAGTTGACATTTTATTATCGTGATTCGTGACCTTTTTTTTCTCTAACTCATTAATTTTTGTTAATAAAAATAAATAAAAATTTTACGCAAAACAAAAACAGAAAAAGTTAGAATATTTCGGAATAAATAATCGAATATTTTACCACTTGTTGAAATTAGCCATTGCATAATGTGTGTAATCGTAAGTATGTAATAATTTTCTACACGGTTCCTTGTGAATATATCATATCTGTTTGTTTTAAGATCCGGCATGGCCAAGCGTGTTAAGGCGTGCGACTCGTAATCTGAGGGTCGCGGGTTCGCATCCCCTTCGCGCCAAACATGCTCGCCCTTTCAGCCGTGGGGCCGTTATAATGTGACGGTCAATCCCACTATTCGTTGGTAAAAGAGTAGCTCAAGAGTTGGCGGTGGATGGTGATGACTAGCTGCCTTCCCTCTAGTCTTACACTGCTAAATTAGGGACTGTTTGTTTTTTAATTTCGCGCAAAGCTACACCAGGGCTATCTGCGCTAGCCGTCCCTAATTTAGCAGTGTAATACTAGAGGGAAGGCAGCTAGTCATCACCATCCACCGCCAACTCTTGGGCTACTCTTTTCCAACGAATAGTAGAATTGTCACATTATAACACCACCATGGCTAAAAGGTCGAGTATGTTTGGTGTGACGGGGAGATTATATTATATGAAGATAACAGCGGTAAACGATTAACTAAACTTTCCTATGAAAATAGGCCCAGCATGACCAGGTGGTTAAGGCACTCGACTCGTAATCTGAGGGCGCGGATTCGAATCCCTATCACACCAAACATGCTCGCCCTCCCAGCCGTGGGGGCGTTATAATGTGACAGTCAATTCCACTATTCGTTGGTAAAAGAGTAGCGCAAGAGTTGACGGTGGGTGATGATGACTAGCTGCCTTCCCTCTAGTCTTACACTGCTAAATTAGGGACTGTTTGTTTTTTAATTTCGCGCAAAGCTACACCAGGGCTATCTGCGCTAGTCGTCCCTAATTTAGCAGTGTAAGACTAGAGGGAAGGCAGCTAGTCATCACCATCCACCGCCAACTCTTGGGCTACTCTTTTCCAACGAATAGTAGAATTGTCACATGATAACACCACCATGGCTAAAAGGTCGAGTATGTTTGGTGTGACGAGGAGATTATATTATATGAAGATAACAGCGGTAAACGATTAACTAAACTTTCCTATGAAAATAGACCCAGCATGACCAGGTGGTTAAAGCACTCGACTCGTAATCTGAGGGCGCGGATTCGAATCCCTGTCACACCAAACATGCTCACCCTCCCAGCCATGGGGGCGTTATAATGTGACAGTCAATTCCACTATTCGTTGGTAAAAGAGTATCCCAAGAGTTGGCGGTGGGTGATGATGACTAGCTGCCTTCACTCTAGCCTTACACTGTTAAATCAGGGATTATTATCGCAGATAACTTTCGTGTAGCTTTGCGCGAAATTAAAAACAAACCAAACCTATGGAAACCTGGTTTAACGTGGAGTTTTGTAGCAACTTAGGTTTTGTACAAAATTTTCGAGGACGCACTTCTTCCAGTTATGGGTCCTCATGAACGAGAGTTGCTTATGGGTCCTCATGAACGAGAGTTGCTATTTATTGTCGGTACTGAACCAGATGACGTCATGACATGTTCTTGTTTTAATCTAAAAATACCACATTCAGAAGACACAGAACAGCTTCTGTTTGATCTATGGAGATCGCTGTTATTTACGTACAAATATGCGAATTGCAGAACACAAAATGAAAGCAGTTTTGTTCTTTTTTACTCCCAATGAATGTTTACATATTTTAGTTTCAAGTTCTTCCTTTACTTTCTGAATGAGTCGAGGGTAAAAAGTGTACAACAAAGTTACCGTTTTTTTATTCATATTTTAGGTTTTTGTAATGTCACTAGTAGATCGAGACCGATTCGATTAGCACGAGTCGGGAGTTCCCCTCAGAACCGGACACAGCTGGGCTTTGACTCATCAGAAAACTCTAGAGGTCAAATCAGTGACCTTCAAGTGGGGCAGAATATTATTAAAATACCAACTTCGTCATTGTCACTGTCGTTACAAGGATTGCAAAACTAACTCAACCCTTTCTAGCCACTGATAGTGTGTCACCTTGAGTAGATGTGTCAAGGTGACATTAAACAAACAAAACTTTGTTAGCTCATTTCAAGATCTCCTAAAAACCTGTAGTTTATATTAACTACGTGTTAAAATCAATTGTGAGATTTTGATTCGCAAAATAAACGTTTAGAATAAGATAACATATGTCTGTTTGTTTGTTTTTGAATTTCGCACAAAGCTTCTCGAGGGCTATCTGTGCTAGCCGTCCCTAATTTAGCAGTGTAAGACTAGAGGGAAGGCAGCTAGTCATCACCACCCACCGCCAACTCTTGGGCTACTCTTTTACCAACGAATAGTGGAATTGACTGTCACATTATAACGCCCCCACGGCTGGGAGGGATAACATATGTCAAAATATCACCAGAAGAAAAGAAAAAGTTCAATGATGAATTCTAGCCATCAGTTTTAGAGTACAGTTTAAAAGATATCTAACTGTCGTTTATCTTGTTCAAACATTCTATGGAGATTTATTTTTGTTTTTCTATTTTAATGAATACCAAAATCTGTAATTGTATCAATTGTAGGATAAAACTGGACCAGTGAATAAGACAAAATAAACTTTTATTCTGTTTTTTCCACGCATCAAAAAGGAATAAACGAGAGAGCTTCAGAGTTGGTATTTAATAAAAATTTATATAATCTAACAGAAAAATCCTAATTATATTTTCAAAGTCATTTTAGCGTTTTCCGAACACAACAATATGTTTATGAATTTCATGATATTCTTTTCTTGTCCCTCATCCCAATAAGTTTGCGGACGTATACTGCTGGAGAATAGGTTTTAGTAATTCAGTAGCCATGGTGAAGAGAGTAGTTGACCCTTTGTGTAGTATTTAATAAACAACTGGCACAGCACTCGTAACACCGTAGAGAGAAAAGTGTAAATCAGTGATGGCGAACCTATGGCACGCGTGACAGAGGTGGATAGGTGATAGGATTCCCGCATCTTTGCTAAGAAGTATGTAGCGAGCTAGGTAATTATGAAAGGTGGCATGACCTGAGAGCACTAGGGCTCAAGTACTTCGATTTTCAGGGCCTCCTCGTGGTGCAGAGGAGGCAATGCGCGTAAGCGTAGCTAACACTAGAACTAGGGATATTCCTGGTAGGATCGATGAGAAGGATCGGTAAAGCCTGGGAAATCGTTGTTCCCAGTTTAATGCGCCTTAACGTCAGCCCTTGTCTCTACTTTGGGTTAGATTAATACTATAATATATCCCAGGGATATATTAGGGATATTATCCCTACAGGTTGCATGTCGAACCTTTTGAACGACAGGGGTGGCATCGTAAGTCATTACATCTATTCGTATTGGTCTTCAACCAATATGAATAAATAATTATATCGGTTACTTATTATTCTGCAGTCATGAAGAATTATACAAAAAACAGAAAACTTGTCATAAATCATTCTTTGTAATTTTATTGAAAATTTGAATATAATACAAGCTAAATGCAGCTAAAAATGCAAAACATTATAAACTATTGATTAACTTGAGAATATTTTTCAACCAATCGTGTTTAGTTTTAAATTTTGCACTCCACATTATCATGGCATTAAAAAGCTACATTAACGAAACGGGCCAATTTAATTTGTTTAAATATTTAACTGTTCTTTGTTTAAGTAAATTTTTAAAAGTTTGTTTCATTAAACTTTACTTTTGTGTGTTTAAGTTATACCAAAAATGAATGCAAAGAAGGCAAAGCTAATGGATAGTGGACGATTATTTCAAGAAAATTGGACAAAATTATTTGGAACCATTGAACGCAACGGAAAAGCGTTATGTATGTTATGTGGTAAAAGTGTTGTATGTCGTACTTCAAGTGTCAAACGGCATTTTGAAACCAACCACAAAAATGTTGCTGAACTTGATGAAACAGAAAAGGAGGAATTTCTTGCAAACGAACTGAGGAAATATCATTCTCAATGTCTTAATCTTGGAAACTTTCTTTCTAAACCTAATCATTTGACGAAGGCCAGCTTTCAAATTTCATTATGTATCGCTAAACATGGTAAGTCTCTATCTGATGGAGATTTCATACAAACGACTATGTTAGCTGGAAGTGATTCCCTTTTTGGTGATTTTTCAAATAAACGTGAAATTTTACAACGAATCTGTGAGGTACCACTTAGCAGAAATACCGTGAAAGATCGTATCTTACGTATGGCAAATGATGTCAATCAACAACTCAGTACTGATTTACAAAAGGCTTCTTGTTACTCCGCCTGGCATGGCCAAGCGCGTATGGCGTGCGACTCGTAATCCGAGGGTCGCGGGTTCGCGCCCACGTCGCGCTAAACATGCTCGCCCTCGCAGCCGTGGGGGCGTATAATGTGACGGTCAATCCCACTATTCGTTGGTAAAAGAGTAGCCCAAGAGTTGGCGGTGGGTGGTGATGACTAGCTGCCTTCCCTCTAGTCTTACACTGCTAAATTAGGGACGGCTAGCACAGATAGCCCTCGAGTAGCTTTGTGCGAAATTCCAAAACAAACAAACAAACAAACAAAATCTCGTTACTCCATGTGTTTGGATGAGAGTACGGATATAAATAATCATGCAAGGTTAGCAGTAATTCTGCGTTATGCTGTTGGTGACTCCATGAGGGAAGAATTGGTAAAACTGATTTCTTTACCCGGAAGAACACAAGGAGTAGATATTTACAAGCTGTGATGGAATGTTTTTTTGACACAAAGTATTAAGCCCGAAAAGACAGTTTCGATCACTAGTGATGGAGCACCATGTATGGTTGGGTCAACATCTGGTTTCATAAAGTTGTTTGAGAACAAAATAAAACATCAAGTCATCCAGTTTCATTGTATTATACATCAAGAAGCTCTTTGTGCAAAAGAAAGTAGCAAAAAATTAGATGATATACTCAAAGATGTTACAAAAATGGTGAATTACATTATGACTCGTGCGCTTCATTTTCGTCAGTTTCAAACACTTCTTGATGAGGTTCAAGCACAATATAGTACTTTAATTATGTATAACAATGTCCGATGGTTGAGCAGAGGACGTTTTCTGGAAAGATGTATTGCTTGCTTGAACGAAATTAGATTTTTTATGCATGAAAAAGGACAAGACTTTCCACAGCTCACTGATGTGGCTTGGCTTAATAACCTCATGTTTTTTACAGACTTTATATCACACTTCAATGCACTGAACACAAAACTACAAGGAGTAGGAAAAACAGCAGAAAGAATGTTCTGTGATATAAAGGCATTTGAGAGAAAATTGCAAGTTTTGGAAAAAGACATCGAAGGTGGGGAACTCAAATATTTTCCAAATCTGAAAATGCATTTAGAAAACTCGACAATATTTGCGGACTGTTCCTTAAGCAAACAGGAAATCTCCAAAGAATTTTCAAGCATTATCGCGGTAGCGAAGGAGAATTTTAGTAACAGATTTATGCAGTTTCGAAAGATAGAAAAAACTTTTTTTTTCTTACCTTTCCCGATAAAAGTGAATTTGAAGATCTCGATCTTTCCTGTTTACACTGGTTGGGTTTGAAAACTCTAGAAATGGAGCTGGTAGAATTTCAGGAAAACTATACTTGGACTAATAAATTCTGTGCCCTGCGTAAAACACTTGAGAAAATAGAGTGTGGAGGGATCTTGGAAGAAAACGTTGCAAAGAGTTGTGAAAATGAAATTCTTAAAGTGTGGAATTCTTTGCCAATTAATTTTAAGTCAATGAAATTACTTGGAATAGCTCTTCTTACTTTGTTTGGATCATCTTACGCTTGTGAGCAGTTGTTTTCAACTTTGAATTTCATCAAATCAGACAGAAGAAACAAGCTTACAGATGAACTGAGTGCTGCATGTGTTGCTCTCAAATCGACAAAATATGAACCATCAATTAACAAGTTATCCGAGTGTTCACAACAGCAGAGATCGCATTGATTTAATAAAATTCAAGACAAAATATACAAATTTTAAGTCAAGGCTATTTATTAGTTTCATTGAAACTTTTGTAATTCGACTTTTTTAAAAATAAAGATACTCATAGAAAAGTCGGTTTTTTATTGGAAAGTAACTGTCATTTTTATGAAAATCCTGGCACGTTCAGATAGACAAAATAATTTTGGGTCACAATTGAGGCACGCAATCGCTAAAAGGTTCGCCATCACTGGTATAAATAATAGTTTGGAACAAATTAGCGCTTGTTGGCCTTGTAAGTTGAAGATAAGTGTATTTTTATTGAATCTAGGCCAATAATTGTTTTTCAACCTTGATTGTCATGTTATGATGTAATTTACCTGTATGTCAATTTCAGACTGTTTTTTTTTTTTAAGTTTGAAAAAGTGTGGTATAAAATGTTTTTCAGAGTAAAATGAGTTAGGCTTAGTTACCTCGCTAAACACGATCGTATCAAGTTCGTTTTGCAGAAAAGACCAGTGTGTTAGGCCTTGAATGAGCAAAGAAAAGTGCACAAAAGTATATATAATATATAAATATCAAACTGATTTATAAAATATTACATGCATAAAGTGAAACCTTCTTATTGATAATTTAATAGAATGGTTTGTTTATAATTTTGGTATGGCAAAATGAAGTATTGTACGCCACTGGTCGTAAGCATACTAATGAAACTAGAACTACGTGTGGTTCTTTCCCAATGAAAGATACAACTTACTTTTATAAAACAAAAACTTCGTAGTGAAGTTTTAAACAATAAGATTAAAACATGAATATACTTTGTCTACGACAAAGGTAAGGATTTTTGTTTCTTAAAAAATATCAGTATTTTTTCGAAATTACAAAACTGCAAATTCATATATAAAAAGAAACAATATAACTTGTAGAATGTTTTCCTGAATTTCAAACTATTTCATCCATTAGCTTTTTTCAAGTATATAATATTTTAAACCAAACCACACAGTAAGTGCGTCAAACCGCACCTGGTGTGGTATTCTCAGAGCATTGGGTAGGTCCACTTTATAATAAGATAAATCACGAGGTATAATGGAATTTAATTAAATTAGTTGAGTATAAGCTCAGAAATAACCGGACACGATGTGAGATACTAAATGAAAACACTGCGTGCTTCCTTTGGACACTGGATAATCGCCTTTCGTGAACTAATCCAGTGTAGACTCAAAAGCAATTAATGAAAAAAAACACGTCTGCTTCCTTTGTAACAGGCGACCAATGAAAATCGAGCAACTGTAGAGTTTGCGCAATCACAATAACCGGTGTCGATTTCCGGTATTATAGTTTACAAAATAGGTGTTAACGGATTTGTCAAGTTTATTCAAAGAAATGGATTTAATTTCAAAGATATGCAAAAAATGGCTCTCAAATACATATATTACACAAAGGTGTTTTCCTTGTCTTACTAGCACGATACAGAGATATAAATATTCCTGATACACTTACCGCCGCTTCGACGATAATGCGAGGCTTTTTTCCGGTTGGAAACGTTTCGCACGGAATACATCCAGGCGTAATAATTTAACGATTGTAGATAGGCGGAATACAATGATTGGATTATTTCGACTATGTGGGAACAAAGGGCTAACCTTGAGATACGATCTGTTTTACCTGTGAAGGATTGTTTTTGTTAACTGCATTGTATAACGTGCGAAAATACATCCACGAGCACAAAGACTTCACCAAAAATAAATTTACATACCATATCTTAGAGTTATGCTTAGTTTGGGTTTTGTAAAACGTTTTCTTTCAATATTTGTGAGTTTATTTTCTAGCTAAGATAATTTGTTACCAACTTTGTTATTAAATTTTTTACGTAAAGCGTTATTTATACATATGTATTTGATTTATTTTCAGTTCACTTAGCTTCTACTGACAATCAAGAGAATGGTGAATTCAAGTGTCTTTTCCCTGACGGATTATTCGCTGATCCTGCAACATGCCGGAGATTCTATATCTGTGCCGCGGGCCATCCTTATTTACAGATGTGTCCCCCATCTTTATACTTTGATGACGTGAAAAAATTCTGCACTAGGAAAGATAAAGAATACACCTGTGGACCGGTTGAACTAAGTAGGTCTCGAAGTAAAATGTTGCAGCTAAGCCTTTTAAGTATTTTATTGTACGTTTGATAAATGGAAAACATCTGCAACTGTAGAAGTTTTGTTTATACGACTTAATTCTGGGGGGCCTGAAATGTTTTTTTTGGGAGGGGGCAAAACATGTATGTAGGGAATTAGCGTAAAATAATATTTTATTTGTGCTTCAACACATAATAAATGTAATTTTATTTAAAAATTAGTTTAAGTCCGATGTTAATGTTTACAACATTATAATTGCTATTTTTGGTGAAATGTAGGGAAGGCAAATGGCCTTCTCTTGCTATGTCCATGGATTTGTCGTATAGCAGGGGTTCTTTATCTATTTCGAATAGCTTAAAATAAAGCAGTACAGCGTTACAGAATACACAAACGAAATAATTCTTCCCTCTAGTTTTGGGAATGGTCAAGGACTCCAGTTTTTTAGACAACATTAATGTTTTAGGGCGTCAGATGGTATGAGGTTTCATTCATTAACATAAGATGAGAAAATAGCCGTTTGAAATTATGTATTATTTTCAAACTTCTGTTCAGAAAAATCCTACACCACATAATCTCGTCTATCAATTAGTACAATTCGTACCTGTATTTTGTACGCGATATACTTCTGTGGAACAGGTCGCGAATTATGGAATTTCAGTTACACACTCAGCCTCAAGTTTTGTGAACCATGACTATAGTTTTAATTACAGACATGAGGTTGTTTAAAGCAGTTTATGAGTACAAGTTTTAACTCTTCAAATATAACTTAGTTATTTCTAGTACTGTTTGTTATATGTTGTCATAGAAACTGCTGACTAAAATGCTAAATAACTGTTTCAGCCACAGCCGTGCCGACCACACCGGACCCTCTGGTGGTTTCCAAGTGCAACACTTCGCAGTGCCTTCTGCCGAATTGTTTCTGTAGCTCGGACGGCACCCAAATCCCAGGAGGTCTAGAGCCAGAACAAACGCCACAGATGGTGTTCCTGACTTTTGACGGAGCTCTAAACTATATAAATTATGAGCAGTACCAAAATGTTTTGAACGAGACCAGGAAGAACCCTAACGGTTGTCCTATTAAGGCAACGTTTTTCACGGCTCACGAGTATTCCAGTTATTTCTTTGTACAGAAGCTTTACTCGGATGGTCACGAGTTCGGAGTTAATTCCGTCAGGTAAATATCATATACTCTAGGACAAGGAAGGTACCACTAAACTGCCCTTACGGAAATTACCTTGACTTTAATGATTGCTTCTAATAATATTAAAATAATTTTGTCTTCTTCAAATAAAAACAAAAATAGCGTTCGGATTTGGTTTGTATTGAATTTCTCGAATGGTTCACGAGACCTATTTGCGCAAACCGTTCCTAATCTATCAGTGATGGACTAGGTAGTGAACATACCGCTAACGTTTGGGTTACTCTTTTACCAATGAATAATGGGATTAACCGTAACATTACAAACGCCTTGTATATACACCAAAATGTACAAGACGTCAATGTAAAAACTTTAACTCAAGTAAAGGTAAAAGGAAAAAAAAATTACATGAACAATACACACTCATACATATATGTGTGTGTGATGAACATTTTTATACACTCATACGTACAGTGACGACAGAAAGTGTTCGTACCCCTGCATTCCGAGAAGTTCTTTGCTCATAACTTAAAAAGTAACATGATTAGGCTAATAGACGTATGATGTATTATAAATATTATACTAACAGACATCAACATACATTGTTATGTAAATTAAACGACAAATAAACTGTTTATAAACAAATAACCAAAACTAGGAGGAGCAGAAAGTGTTCGTACAGTTCAGAACGTGTGAAAAAACTGATATTCCTGTAAAAATTTTGTTTAGTTTGGCAAATAAACTACATTATACCATTCCAGAACTAGACACTGGTTTCATAATTATTGGAATTTAGCCTGCAAAAAATGTACTTCTGGCAATTTAGCGCCGTCTTCATCATTATCTGCTTGGGCATCGTGGCGAACAGGAAACAACTGTCCAGTGATTTGAAAAACCGAATTATTGTAAAATACAATTCTATATCAAAAAATGTCTTTTCAAACTCTGAGTTATGCCAGGCGGAGTAGGAGTTGAGAGTAAGTTTACGGACTTACAGTGCTGAAAGCCTGGATTTGATTCCCCGTGGTAAACATAGCAGATGGCCCAATATCTTTGCCTTAGGCCTGGCATGGCCAGGTGGGTTAAGGCGTTAGACTCGTCATCTGAGGGTCGCGAGTTCGAATCCCCGTCGCATCAAACATGCTCACCCTTTTAGCCGTGGGAGCATTATAATGTGATGGTCAATCCCACTATTCGTTGGTAAAAGAGTAACCCAAGAGTTGGCGGTGGATAGTAATGACTAGCTGCCTTCCTTCTAGTTTTACACTGCTAAATTAGCTATGGCTAGCGGAGATAGCCCCTGTGTGGCTTTGCGCGAAATTCAAAAACAAACAAACAAACAATCAAATCTTTGCCTTAAAAAAACGCCTTCGAGTTTGGTAATATTAAATTCAAAACATTCGTAATATATAATGAACATTCTTTATTGCATATTATATTTATGTGAAAAGAAGAACGATTAACATTAAGATAACCTACAATTTGTTAAAGCATCACTCGTATTATTGTAACGAAAGCCAACAATAACGCGGTCCTCTCAGAGTTGTTGCTGTAAGGGAAATTTCGCGGTATCTTCCTCGAGCTATGACATTACGTTCACTGTATTTGTGCGTCCTCACTATAAATAAATTTACTATCGTTATAATAAAATATTTAAAAACAACATTTATGAATTTCTTCAGAAATTAAATGCAAATAAGATTACTAATAATGTTTAAATAAGTTTTGAATCTATTGTTAAATATTAAATAACGACAGCCTTCGACTCAACACTCGATTTAACTGCAGAATGCATTATAACAATTACAGTGTTTAAAAAAGACTTAGTGAATTTTCCATTTTAAATGTGGTGTGTTTGATAAAATATATCTTTAAGCAACAAGAAGTATGTCTTATATAACACTCCTATACTTGTTTAATTTTCAGTCATCGCCAGCCAGAGGACTGGTGGTCCACGGCTTCATATGAGGACTGGACTGAGGAAATGGTTGGTCAGAGAGAGATTCTTATCAAGTTTGCCAACTTGTCTCGTGATTCTGTGTTAGGTAGTCGAGCACCTTTCTTGAAACCTGGCGGGAACAACATGGCCACCATGCTTTTTGACTACAACTTTGCATATGATTCATCCATTGCTGTGCCTCAGGTAAAGACTCCCATCTGGCCATATACTCTAGACTATGGAATTCCTCACCGCTGCTTGACCAAAAACTGCCCAAGTCATTCCTTTCCTGGTATGTGGGAAATTCCTCTCAACACAATGTTCAGTGAAGAAGGTATAAGTAATCAGTGTGTTCTAGCTGACCAGTGTGTCCTACCCAGTGACGAGAAACTGGTGTTCGATTTTCTCAATGAAAATTTCCTCAGACATTACAAAACAAACAGAGCTCCATTTGGACTTTTCTTTTACGTTAATTGGTTCAACGATAAGGTTAAAGTGAAAGCGCTGAACGAGTTCATTGATCACCTTCTCAATACTTATCAAGACGTCTGGTTTGTAACCATGCAACAAGCTCTTCAGTGGATGAGCAACCCTGTTCCCATAAATGAAGTCACTAAAAACTATGTACCCTGGGCATGTGAGAAACGTCAGCCCTCGTGCAATATCCCCCACACGTGCACCTTGCCCTTCAGCAAAGATCGGTCCTACGACATGCGCTACATGCAAACTTGTGAGAAGTGTCCCGCCTACTATCCCTGGGTAGGTAATTTTGAGGGAAAATACGTAGGGCGAAAGATAGTTGAACTGACAGAAGGAAATGAGAACGAGGCTTTGAAAAAGAAATGAACAACAAACCCCACTAATTGTTTTCTGATGCAATTTTCGCTGATCGTGTCTTCACAAAACGATCAATTTTCAACATGAAAGTCTATGGTGAGAGCTGTTATTTTGTATTTAATATTTTTATCAAGAAACGAGAACATTTTTCGTGTAGCAGCTGTGATGGAAATCTTTTGGACTAGATATATATAATTTTGTTTTTCATTATTTAAACTGTATTTCATGATAATGAATACATACTTTTATCCCTAACACACGACATGTTTTCATACGAAAGTTCCATAAATCTTTCTTCTGACTAAACGTTGCACATATATAGCGTTGTGAAAAATTTAGAGCTGCAACAATTTTAAAATTTATTAATCGTTTTATTAAAATCCAATCGGATAATCAATAATCATCGGCCATTTTGAATTCAGTTTCAGCATGCATAGCGACAACATAGAAGTAATGAAAAAAATAGTGAACACATCAGTGTGTATTATGTTAGTAATAACAAAACGTGTATTACACCCATACGATTCGCACCTGTGAAGTCACGAGACACGTAATATTGCAATTATTTAATATACTTGGTTATTTATCATTTAAAGGTGTTTGTATGTCCCGGCAAAATTTTCCGTTAAAACAAATTATTATTCGTGTTTCTATATGGAGACGATTACCAAATCTATAATTTTGAATTTGATTTCCGTGAGAAGTCAAATCGGATGCGATTATCTCAATAATAGTGATAGGTTTAAACAATAGTAAAAAAATTCCCATCAACGGGAAAAACTGAGATTTATCAGGTAACCAGAGGTTGTGGTAATGTTTTTATGTAGCTAAACGTTTATAGTTTGTCTTTCGACCAGTAAAAACACAAACCATGTTTGTAACTTATTTCCAATTTAAGTTTGTTCCTTGCTGGGGCAGCGGTAAGTCTTTGGATTTACTATGCTAAAATCAAGGGTTCAATGACACTCAGTAGACACAGCAGATAACTCAATGTGGCTTTGCTGTAAGAAAAACACACATACCAATCTTAAATTCTACTTGTCTACAATAATACGTTTGTAAGAACATTTTTGAGGAATAAAATACCTTTAATAGGTACATGACATCTTTTATGTGCTGTCTATTTATAGTTCTGTATTGATATATGTGAAACATTCTGTCCATATTTAAAAAAACTAACGTCAGATGAACTTTGCTTACAAAAGTAACCTTGGTTTTGGTAGTTGATTGGAGTTCCTATCACTCTCTTCTCAAAGTTTTATTTTAAAATAAGAGATTCAAATAAGATAATGTTGAAATGTTTATAATTATGTGTTATACATTTTAGTATAGTCAACTTAGCTAACAAAAATTGAACTGTAGTCTGAAGTTTAAACAAAAAAATCGCATAGAATCAGGAAAACAAAAGAAACATGCACATAAAACTAAAATAGATCACGTGAGCTCTTGTTCCGTTCAAAACCAGAGCTATCAGCTTCTGACGTTATAAATTAGCACTGATAGACTAGTCACTATTACCCACTGATAGCTCTTGTCAGACCGAAGAGAAGAACTCTTAAAAATCTACGGCCCCAAATTGCATAACGTAATTTGTTATTTATTTTTTTAAATTTTACTGTCCATCTTTCTCTACGTACCATATCCGAACAGGGCATTGGTGACCACAGTCTTCCACAGATCTCTCTCTCAGTGCACCATATCCGAACAGGGCATTGGTGACCACAGTCTTCCACAGATCTCTCTCTCAGTGCACCATATCCGAACAGGGCATTGGTGACTACAGTCTTCCACAGATCTCTCTCTCAGTGCACCATATCCGAACAGGGCATTGGTGACTACAGTCTTCCACAGATCTCTCTCTCAGTGCACCATATCCGAACAGGGCATTGGTGACCACAGTCTTCCACAGATCTCTCTCTCAGTGTACCATATCTGAACAGGATGTTGGTGACAACAGTCTTCCACAGATCTCTCTCTCAGTGTACCATATCTAAACAGGATGTTGGTGACCACAGTCTTCCACAGATCTCTCTCTCAGTGTACCATATCTAAACAGGATGTTGGTGACCACAGTCTTCCACAGATCTCTCTCTCAGTGTACCATATCCAAATATTCTAATGCATACGTAAGTATTAGTATAAAATTGACGTCGTCCCCAGAGTAATTTTAATTTTGTCAGTATCTTTTTTCATTTTCAGAAATGCGTTTTTTACCATACCTATCCTCTTCAGATCAAGACTTTGTTTAGACCCTTCAGTCTATGTAAAGCTGGTTTTTTTAATTTAAACAATACAAGGAAAGGTTACATAACTTTTCAATACAAATGTACTGGATATATCCAGTTTTAAACTAATGATAACATCTAAACGAACGAATAAAAGTTTCTTAATTTTTTTGCTTTAACTTTAACGTTGCAAACTTACAATAATTTTAATATTTATCTTACCTTGAATACGTACATTCATAAATCAAATAGTAATATATTAACAGTTCACGTATACGAAACCAGAAAGTTCTGACTTTATTCTCTGAACATTTTCACCAGGTGTTCTTGAAGATACTCTTGTCAGTTAAGTAATAAAACATATAAATATTTGTTTCTTTTCGCCTCATCTTTATTATTGTAGCAACAACTCAAGCAGAAAGATTTAACCAAGACTAAAACTTCATCTAATTAGAGAAGTAACATTTCTATCCGATAGAATGAATTTTTAAAAGTAACATTACCAAGAGTTTTGTTAATGCGAGAAACTGTACTCTTTTTACGCCTTTGTATAGCAATTAGTTTTTATACCAACCAATTACAGCTGTAATTTGTACAACCAATCATAGCTGAGTAGTAGTTTTTACACCAATCATAGCTAGCTGTAGTCAACTAATCTCTCACTTAACATCACAATAAAATATGTACCCTTGAATAAAATAAGAAACGGACACAGAGACTGTTTACCTTTAAAGTTTTATTCCAAACGTGATTATCAAAGGTGTTTTAAGTTTAGCACACCATACAAATAATCTCAGTACATAATGCCCAATGCACGCTGTGCGTTCATTGTGTTTTAAGTTTAGCACACCATACAAATAATCTCAGTACATAATGCCCAATGCACGCTGTGCGTTCACAGACATTTCTTTAAACATGCCCAATTTTAACAAGTGCCGAATCTTCATCACACGAATATATTACAAGAAATATTTACCGAGTAAACGTACTTTGAATTTAAAAAGGTAATTTCTCAGTTAATACATTGAAATGAAACGTGACCCGTGTGAAGTAACTGTTTAACATCTACTAATATTTAAAATCATGTGTTATCTTTGCGAATATATAAAACAATTTATATAATAAATAGATACGGTAGTTGTTACTTTTGAAAAGTACTTTGAATTTCGAAACACATTTTGCAGAACTGTATAACAAAAATATATTTGTTTTTACTGTTCTTTGCCTTAAACACACGAAGTAATTCGAAAACACTTCTAGTTAATTTTGAACTCAAAAGTTAGCAATAAGGGTTGATATTATCACATGGATAAACCTGTTCTATGACAATGCTAAAAAAAAAACTCTTTCGAAAACTGGTATTGACCGACATGAGCATATGCAACTGAGACGTGAAACACTATCAAACCTTCCAATCAAAGCGTAGGAACCAAACTAAACACTATTAAACCTACTAATCACAGGAACAAAACATTGTCACACCTTACCTATCACAGCGTAGGAACCAAACTAAACACTATAGTTGCTACACTGATTGGTAGGTTTAAAAGTACCGTAACAGATGCGTTTTGTCCAGTTAAAAGTGTAACGACATTAAGGAGTAGTCGAACACATCAACCAGTCAAAATCAGTGTTACGTTTGCTTGAAACTTAAACTCAGCGTGGAAGAACACAAATGCCTTAATACTGTAAAACGCGAACGTTTTAGTTCGGCTCTAACGTTTTGCTTAAACTAATGAGTGTAAAAATATCCTCTAATGTTCACATTGGTTTAATACTGATAAGTTCCAATTTTTTTTTAGTCCATCTAATGATGGCAGAAAGGTTTTGAACAATTTTTATATTTAAATGGGATTATTAGAATGATAGTGACAAACTCAGTTCCTGGGTTTACCTTCAGACAAGAAACATGAGTGAAAAATATATAGAGAAAAAATCAGATCTCAGTTACAAGAACAACATATATATTTTCATGGATAATAAATCAGAGTTTATATATATACATTAAAAGTGGTATTCTAACTACTGTTACAAAAAGAGTTGATTTCAGAGTATCTTTCGTTAAAATATATATATATATTACACTCAACACATATCGAACCACACGTTTGAAAATACTTTAGAATCATTTTGTTATCATATCATACACTTGAGTCACAACAGTAAGTAAAACAAACATAATTATAGAATAAAATATACAAGTTATAATATTCCCTTGTAGATGTTTCTAAAATAATATGTATTTTAAGTGGATTTCTAACTACAACTTATCCTTAAACTGTTTTGTCGAACCGATATCCCAGACTACACAACATTTATTTAATGTTGTTTGAATAATAGCAGTGCGAAACTGCCACGAAGTTATTAGAAATGCATTTGTATTTAAACTTATTACCTCAAAATGTATTCTTGTATTGTTGTAAATTAAAATTAAAAACCTAATAGGGTCCCTTGAGCAAAATTACACGAGGGACCGTCAACAAGATCCCACCAATCATAGGCTACTTCGGTTAAGAAAGTGTAAAATCTGACATGAGAACGACTACTATTTTTTTTTTTCAAACAATACCATTTTAATATTTAGTAAATTAGTTTACATTTTAATACAAATATTATATTATAGCTTATCACGGAAACGCTACCACGACTTTCAAGGCTAGCACTCAGACTCTAGAGGTTGTCTTCTTTTCATTTGTTTTTTAAACCTAAAATTAGAAAAGTCTATTTTACCATAAGCATTACATTCTCATTTTCAAAATAACTTTTGTTCGTCTGATGTAACCAGTAACGTTGCTACACAAGTGCAGGTAACTAACCCTATAGCTCCAAATGACGAATAACTGCTAAGGGTGACATCTTTCGGACAAAATATACTCAAAGTTTAAAGTGAAATACAGGGAAGCTAAAATCAATTACTTTCACCAAACAAATCTTATGTGCTATTAGTTTAATAAGTCTAGCATTAAGTCACTCCAGTAAATTAGTTGTAAAACTGATACAAATCTATAAAATTCATAAATAACATAATAAAATATTGAAGTAATAAAAATATTAAAAACTATAATAATAAATACTATTGAAACTGACGTGACGACATAATAGTTTTTGTGTGACCAGACAAGAAATTATCCAAATGTGATGTAGGTTGGTTCATTATTCTGCCGAACTGTCTCTTGATACCATCTCCGCCATCAGGGTAGAAACAACGTAGCGTTCCTGTACAAAACAAAAATAGTATATTTTTAAAGTTAAATTACATCAAAATTAGACTTAATATTGAATTGTAAAACAGTGGCATTGAAATACGGAAAGAAATTTGTCACCAACCCCAAACTTTTAGAAGTCTGAAAAATCGCACAGATAATTATGCAAGTTTTATGTGAAATAAAAAAATAATTACATGCGACTTGCCAATATATATAAAAATATATACAAATAAAGTATTCAAAAACTAACAATACAGTATATGTTATTACAACAAGGCCCGGCATGGCCAAGCGTGTTAAGGCATGCGACTCGTAATCTGAGGGTCGCGGGTTCGCATCTCGGTCGCGCCAAACATGCTCGCCCTTTCAGCCGTGTGGGCGTTATAATCTTGCGGTCAATCCCACTATTCGTTGGTAAAAGAGTAGCTCAAGCGTTGGCGGTGGGTGGTGATGACTAGCTGCCTTCCCTCTAGTCTTACACTGCTAAATTAGGGACAGATAGCCCTCGAGTAGCTTTGTGCGAAATTCAAAAACAAACAAACATATTACAAGTACAGTTCACCGCCACCAGGGCAACTGACGAAGACGGTTTTAATAGCTTACACGTCTGGAGTCAATATGAACAATTCTGATATATTTACTATAACCGTACAATTAATTTTAATTAGTGCATTTATAAAGTATTTTCCCAACAATATTATACGCATGCGCATTAAATACCAAAAGCCGATAAAATGTTGGAAAATGTAGGCCCAAAACTGTAATAAAAATATATACAGTTAATTTGTTTTCATACCAATAATGAAAAATACATTTGACACCTTGCTTAACAAAGTACTGGAAGTGAAATACAAACATGTGTCTGTCATCTGTTGTCCTTTTCTTTTAATATCTGAGACTGAAACACTATATTTGAAAATATTTATGTTGGGAATAACGTTAATTACGTCACGAACTAGAACAGAACAACAATGAAACCTGGATTACCTCAAACGAACAATCCTAATTGTACCTTACCTTTATGCAACTAAAGAAATCGTTACCACACGTGTAATTGTTACGGAAAACTGGTTCGTGAAAACACCGTTTCGATGTCAGATGCTTAGATGACAGAAAAGTGGCAAGGCAATAGAAGATATGGCTGTGAGTAAATAGATCTCTTACGAAGTACAAAATAGTGCCCCATGATATTCCTATGTCACTGGTTACAAAATACGATTTTATAGTATTTTATAGTTACAATTAAATCGTTTGTGCACACAAAAAATTACAGAGTAAAATCATCAGATGTTATCAATAACAAAAACTATTACACATGAACGTAATCAAACAAATGGGTGTTTGATAGAAGAAACTGTTGCTTACCCTTCGCTTAGCTTGCTGGATGCTAACAGGTGTGTCGGGAATAATAATGTCCAGTATCAACTTCACACCAAACACCAGGTGCTAGAAAATATAAAACATACGAAGAACTAACGTCTTTAACTTTCAAACTGAGCCCATACATCACTACTGTTTCACACATACTAATTGAACTACTGACATTGTACATCACTACTGTTTCACACATACCAGTTGAACTACTGACATTGTACATCACTACTGTTTCACAGATACTAGTTGAACTACTGACATTGTACATCACTACTGTTTCACACATACTAATTGAATGACTGACACTGTACATCACTACTGTTTCACACATACCAGTTGAACTACTGACATTGTACATCACTACTGTTTCACAGATACTAGTTGAACTACTGACATTGTACATCACTACTGTTTCACACATACCAGTTGAACTACTGACATTGTACATCACTACTGTTTCACAGATACCAGTTGAACTACTGACACTATACATCACTACTGTTTCACACATACTAATTGAATGACTGACACTGTACATCACTACTGTTTCACACATACCAGTTGAACTACTGACATTGTACATCACTACTGTTTCACAGATACTAGTTGAACTACTGACATTGTACATCACTACTGTTTCACAGATACTAGTTGAACTACTGACACTGTACATCACTACTGTTTCACACATACCAGTTGAACTACTGACATTGTACATCACTACTGTTTCACAGATACTAGTTGAACTACTGACACTGTACATCACTACTGTTTCACACATACCAGTTGAACTACTGACATTGTACATCACTACTGTTTCACAGATACTAGTTGAACTACTGACACTATACATCACTACTGTTTCACACATACTAATTGAATGACTGACATTGTACATCACTACTGTTTCACACATACCAGTTGAACTACTGACATTGTACATCACTACTGTTTCACAGATACTAGTTGAACTACTGACACTATACATCACTACTGTTTCACACATACCAGTTGAACTACTGACACTGTACATCACTACTGTTTCACACATACCAGTTGAACTACTGACATTGTACATCACTACTGTTTCACAGATACTAGTTGAACTACTGACACTATACATCACTACTGTTTCACACATACTAATTGAATGACTGACACTGTACATCACTACTGTTTCACACATACCAGTTGAACTACTGACATTGTACATCACTACTGTTTCACACATACTAATTGAACTACTGACATTGTACATCACTACTGTTTCACACATACCAGTTGAACGACTGACACTGTACATCACAATTGTTTTGCAGATACTAGTTGAACTACTGACACTGTACATCACTATTGTTCTGCAGATACTAGTTGAACTACTGACATTGTACATCACTACTGTTTCACACATACCAGTTGAACTATTGACACTGTACTTCACTATTGTTTTGCAGATACTAGTTGAACTACTGACACTGTACATCACTATTGTTCTGCAGATACTAGTTGAACTACTGACACTGTACATCACCATTGTTTCACACATACTAATTGAACTACTGACATTGTACATCATTATTGCTTCACACATACTAATTCAATGACTGATACTGTACATCACTATTGTTTTGCAGATACTAGTTGAATTACTGACACTATACATCACTATTGTTTCACACATACTAATTGAATGACTGACACTGTACATCACTATTGTTTTGCAGATACTAGTTGAACTACTGACACTGTACATCACTATTGTTTCACAGGTACTAGCTGAACTACTGAACCTATACATCACTGCTGTTTCACACCTACTAAATGAATTATATGAATTATTTTGTGAACATTAAAATAATACAAACCTTTATCAAAGCATTGTGTACTTCAAACTTTATTCTAATTCTAATATTTTTGTTACTAAAATAACAAAGAAATATTTTATTCAGAATTACCTCAAAACCTATCACAAATAGAAACTTCTGAGCTAGGGTTAGAGACTGGCCGTATTCCGATGTGAATGCAATGAGGAAAGCATTACTAATAACTCCGAGAACATTCATAAACCGAAGAATATGGAACCAGATACCTGTAACAGAGGCAGGAAAACTCAAAATTGTAATTCAAATTGTGTTACATTGTTTTCTTTCAGCATTACGTATCTTGAGAAGAGAAATGTTGATAATACAGTGAAGAAAAAAATCACTTGACACCAAGAAAGGTTAAACATTCTTAACATTAACATTTGAGATTTGAGTCCTGCAGTGGTCACAGAACAAATAGTCCACTGTGCAGATTTTTTCTTAAGGTAAAGGAAAACACTAAGTGGTATTTCTAAGAGATTCAAACCAACCTTAACCCAAATGAGAAGCACATAACCAATTTCTCTTGGTTTACACACTGTGGTCAACTCACCCATCTGATCAAGAGAGACTTGTGTACCAATCTTGTCAATGTCTCTTTACTGTGTTTTTATTCTCTGTGTCCAGTTGTGTTTTCGTTATTTAATCCACATATTTATCTGAATGTTTTCATACTTGTGTTCTTGTCTCTGTTGTCGTGTTAATTCATTTGTTTTTATGCTATTCCTATGTTTTTATGTACCCTATTTACTCTTCCTATGTTTTTATGTACCCTATTTACTCTTCCTGTGTTTTTATGTACCCTTTATACTCTTACTGTGCTTTTATGTACCCTTTATACTCTTCCTGTGCTTTTGTGTACCCTTTATATTCTTCCTGTGCTTTTATGTACTTCTCATAGGCTGAGTTACCACCATCACAAATTTGTATACCAACATAGACAAAAATATATTTATTTTGAGTCACGAAGACAAAAGCGAATGCTATTTTTATTTTATTACAATAAAACATTATTGAGAATAAACAAATATTATTAAAACTTAAAACAAATTGCATCTTCAACATCCAACAATGAGTTTATTGTACAAAGATAAACAGACAGTAGGTTATCAGCACCATCTACAGTAAATAACCTAATGCCATATTAATAATCGAACATGGTAAAAAAACAACACTGGTTTTTACTTTTGTCCACTTACAATTCAGCTAACTCATAGCTCTATTAAATCAAAAATGGGTGAGAAAGGTTACCCACCAATGTCGTTATCACGGAAAGGAACTGGCCTTCTGTTCCACCACAATAACCTCTTCCCATCCACCCTCAGGTCGATTATATTGATTATCAGAGCAAGAAGGGGTGCTAATGGAAAGGAGGCAGCAAAAAGCTACACAGTGGGGAGAAAATCCTTCTATACTATTTATGTTTCATAATTGCATACCACACAGAACTATACTATTTATGTTTCATAATTGCATACCACACAGAACCATGATAAAATAAATATGCTACTAAGTTGTGTACCAAAAAATTTCCTTGAGACAGAAGTTTACAATATATTTAAATTAAAATAAACAAACAGCAGTTACACGTTAAACCTGAAGCACTGGAGTTTTTTGTTGTTTTTTTCCTGAAAGACATGTAAAAACAACATTTATAGGCTATATCTCAACCACAGGTTTTTACTGTAATTAAGTCAAGTAAAAAGAACAGATACAGGCTATATTTCACTAACTGAAGTTTTTACTGTAAGTCAAGTAAAAGAACAGATATAAGTTACACATCACTAACTGACGTTTTTTACTGTAAGTCAAGTAAAAGAACAGATATAAGTTACACATCACTAACTGACGTTTTTTACTGTAAGTCAAGTAAAAAACAGATATAAGTTACACATCACAAACTGACGTTATTTAATGTAAGTCAAGTAAAAGAACAGATACAGGCTATACATCAGTAATTGACGTTTTTTACTGTAAGTCAAGTAAAAGAACAGATATAAGTTACATATCACTAACTGATGTTTTTTACTGTAAGTCAAGTAAAAGAACAGATATAAGTTACACATCACTAACTGACGTTTTTTACTGTAAGTCAAGTAAAAGAACAGATACAGGCTATATTTCACTAACTGAAGTTTTTACTGTAAGTCAAGTAAAAGAACAGATATAAGTTACACATCACTAACTGACGTTTTTTACTGTAAGTCAAGTAAAAGAACAGATATAAGTTACACATCACTAACTGACGTTTTTTACTGTAAGTCAAGTAAAAGAACAGATATAAGTTACACATCACTAACTGACGTTTTTTACTGTAAGTCAAGTAAAAGAACAGATATAAGTTACACATCACTAACTGACGGTTTTTACTGTAAGTCAAGTAAAAGAACAGATACAGGCTATATTTCACTAACTGAAGTTTTTACTGTAAGTCAAGTAAAAGAACATATATAAGTTACACATCACTAACTGACGTTTTTTACTGTAAGTCAAGTAAAAGAACAGATACAGGCTATATTTCACTAACTGAAGTTTTTACTGTAAGTCAAGTGAAAGAACAGATATAAGTTACACATCACTAACTGACGTTTTTTACTGTAAGTCAAGTAAAAGAACAGATACAGGCAATATTTCACTAACTGAAGTTTTTACTGTAAGTCAAGTAAAAGAACAGATATAAGTTACACATCACTAACTGACGTTTTTTACTGTAAGTCAAGTAAAAGAACAGATATAAGTTACACATCACTAACTGACGGTTTTTACTGTAAGTCAAGTAAAAGAACAGATACAGGCTATATTTCACTAACTGAAGTTTTTACTGTAAGTCAAGTAAAAGAACAGATATAAGTTACACATCACTAACTGACGTTTTTTACTGTAAGTCAAGTAAAAAAACAGATATAAGTTACACATCACAAACTGACGTTATTTAATGTAAGTCAAGTAAAAGAACAGATACAGGCTATACATCAGTAACTAAAGTTTTTTACTGTAAGTCAAGTAAAAGAGCAGATACAGGCTATACATCAGTAATTGACGTTTTTTACTGTAAGTCAAGTAAAAGAACAGATATAAGTTACATATCACTAACTGATGTTTTTTACTGTAAGTCAAGTAAAAAAACAGATATAAGTTACACATCACAAACTGACGTTATTTAATGTAAGTCAAGTAAAAGAACAGATATAAGTTACACATCACTAACTGACGTTTTTTACTGTAAGTCAAGTAAAAGAACAGATATAAGTTACACATCACTAACTGATGTTTTTTACTGTAAGTCAAGTAAAAGAACAGATATAAGTTACACATCACAAACTGACGTTTTTTACTGTAAGTCAAGTAAAAGAACAGATATAAGTTACACATCACAAACTGACGTTATTTAATGTAAGTCAAGTAAAAGAACAGATACAGGCTATATTTCACTAACTGACGTTTTTTACTGTAAGTCAAGTAAAAGACAGATATAAGTTACACATCACTAACTGACGTTTTTTACTGTATGTCAAGTAAAAGAACAGATACAGGCAATATTTCACTAACTGAAGTTTTTACTGTAAGTCAAGTAAAAGAACAGATATAAGTTACACATCACTAACTGACGTTTTTTACTGTAAGTCAAGTAAAAGAACAGATATAAGTTACACATCACTAACTGACGGTTTTTACTGTAAGTCAAGTAAAAGAACAGATACAGGCTATATTTCACTAACTGAAGTTTTTACTGTAAGTCAAGTAAAAGAACAGATATAAGTTACACATCACTAACTGACGTTTTTTACTGTAAGTCAAGTAAAAAACAGATATAAGTTACACATCACAAACTGACGTTATTTACTGTAAGTCAAGTAAAAGAACAGATACAGGCTATACATCAGTAATTGACGTTTTTTACTGTAAGTCAAGTAAAAGAACAGATATAAGTTACATATCACTAACTGATGTTTTTTACTGTAAGTCAAGTAAAAGAACAGATATAAGTTACACATCACTAACTGACGTTTTTTACTGTAAGTCAAGTAAAAGAACAGATATAAGTTACACATCCCTAACTGACGTTTTTTACTGTAAGTCAAGTAAAAGAACAGATATAAGTTACACATCACAAACTGACGTTTTTTACTGTAAGTCAAGTAAAAGAACAGATATAAGTTACACATCACAAACTGACGTTATTTAATGTAAGTCAAGTAAAAGAACAGATACAGGCTATACATCAGTAACTAAAGTTTTTTACTGTAAGTCAAGTAAAAGAACAGATACAGGCTATACATCAGTAACTAAAGTTTTTTAATGTAAGTCAAGTAAAAGAACAGATACAGGCTATACATCAGTAACTAAAGTTTTTTACTGTAAGTCAAGTAAAAGAACAGATACAGGCTATACATCAGTAATTGATGTTTTTTACTGTAAGTACAACAAAGCAGTTTAAGTTTCTACTTTTTATTGAAAGTGTTAATAAATTGGTTCTGATAAACATCTCAAATATATAACAATAAATTGTTCAAAAAGAGAGAAACATTCCAAATAAAAGACATGTAATGGAGTAACATGAACCACTGTTCAGTGCACCTACCATCAGGTATCCATACTGGATTATTTTCTCATTAAATTCACTGAGACGAAAGTCTTCTGCATTAGGCTTCTGCATCTCTTGTATCAAGTAATGTTTCCTAGAATGATCCTTAGAAGGAGAGAAGTCATCTACTTTTGTGCCTTGACATCTCCGAAACATCTTCTTCAAAAATCTGTTGTTTATGTTAAACAAGCACTGTTTAGTGTTTTACTCTCTTTTAAACAAAGAAAAGTGAAACAGATTTTAGCAGGGCTAAAATGCAGAACAAGCAAGAATCTTATTATTAAAATGTTCCATTATGTGTGGCTAGAAGTGACTAGCTCAGTTACCATACTTTCTGTTGGAGGGTAACTTGAAACCCAGATGGCATACCCTGAATATTTTGTTTTAGGTTTTTGTACCCAAGAAGAAGGATAGATACAGAACTTAAATAAGGCACATTTCCACTTCTGTATGGGCTATTAGCTTTGAACATAAAGACACAAGTGCCTAATCAGTTTAACAAGTCAAGTGTCACCTTCCACAACGCAGGGTAAGCAGTTAACATATAACGAGGTCATTAGAGATTTAATAACCAAGGGTAGAAGAAACATTATTTAATGTCCTTTATGTAGTTTTCATTTTCTTAAAGGGTACACTCAGCTAGTGGGAATTAAAGGAATACATGGTATGAAGAACGAAAGAGAAGTGACACAGTAGAAACAGAAAGATGAAAAATAATATTAAAGAAGAACAGATATTAAATCATACAAGATTTAGCAGCATAAACAGGAATAAATGAAAAATACAAATAGAATATTAACAAACAAGAGAAATTATCAAAAATCAACAAGGTAGAGAGAAATATTACAATTAGCATAGAAAGAAAGAAAAATAATCAAATAAAGAAAAATTAACTGGATAAAAAGACAGAACAAAGTCACAGAAATTACCAGTGATTAGGCAGTAATATGTAGCAGAAACAAAGGCAGAATTATCAGAAGAAAATGTAGGAGAAACAAAGACAAAATCTGATAATTATCAGAGTAAAAGTTAAGTTTAACAAAGGCAGAATGCCTGAATTAACAAATGAAAGAAAGTAAATACAGAGGTTAAGAAGAGAAAATATAATTAAATATAAGTAAACAGAGAGGTTAAGAAGAGAAAATATAATTAATATAAGTAAATACAGAGATTAATAAGAGAAAATATAATTAAACACAAGTAAATAGAGTTAAGAAGAGAAAATATAATTAAACACAAGTAAATATAATAAAATATAAGTAAATACAAAGGTTAAGAACAGAAAATATAATAAATGAAAAGATAATATTAAATTATGAGCACAGAATGTCTCTCATATTGTAATAACGTTCATTTTATGTTACTTATTAACTTGGAATTAACATATGGACAAAAAGACATTTTTAGAAATCTGTACAAAGTGTACAAATGCTACCAGGTTTGTTTTAATTGAATGTAAACTGTAAAAGTCAGGATTTGTTGGGACTAATATATTATTATTTTCAATATTTTTGTTAGAATCAAAGGGTTTTTTTGCAATTTTAATGTCTCACTTTACCATTCTCTTAGGCTGTTAAATGTAGGTTTTTATTCTTTTATCGTATTCAAATACGTAATTAAACAATAGATTCAGACAACACAATATTAAATGTACATATTCCGTTGTAAACATTTGATACCTACGGTATGATAATATCACTGAAGAATTTCGGTACAGGTTTAATTATCATCAGTGTCAGCAGTTGAAAAGACAATAAAGACATACAGTTGTTGTTACCAGCATCTCCGCAGTTATCTGTATACTCCATCCCAAGTCCGATGATTCCATCAGTTCCAATGTCCTGTTAGGATAAGTTGACATGTTACTATATTGAATATTATGTTATTTTATCAGCTTCAATGTCCTATTAAAATATTTTAATATTGTGTTAGTTTATCAGTTTCCATATCTTGTCAAAAAAAATATGGAGCAGGTTTCTACATCCTCTTAAAAATACGTGGTTTTACTATATCATGTAATCTACAAGTTTCCATATGCTTTTAAAGAAAGCTGTAAAACAGTTGAGGATATTTAGATATATTCCTTACCTTCCTAAAGAACGCTGTGTAGAAGAGAGAAGCGTAGGTGTTGACAAATTGAAATGCGAACAACTTGGTAATTAGAGCATCGTTATACCTTGTTTGGGTGCGATGGTTTTCTAGAAAATAAATGTGAAAATTACAACTGACTAATAATAGTTTACATAACTGAAGAATCTGAATATTAAATATATACATAAAGTAAGGCTACTTTGAAACTAAAACCTTACGTAACTACTTGAAAAAAGTCAAATAACACTATGTGACAAAATTTTTACTTTATATTGTTCCTGGGCAGAAAGTGTTATTTCCCAATTGCTTATCCTAAAGTAAATGGAAAAGACCTATTTTTCTCTTCAAATTTTCCTTTTGTGACTTGGATAATGAAATTTTCAAATTTACCCATTTTCCAGAACATTTCAGGTAGATTCAGTGCTGAGTAATTGATAGAGAATTTTCTTGAACTTACAAGAATTTTCTAGAACTTTTCCCATGACTCATTCAGTGCACCTCAAAGAGGAAAACAACAGCATAAAGACCTCACTAGAAGCCTTGAAATACGATGAGTATGAATGGGAGATTATCGGAGACTTCAAAATGGTGGCATTCCTGATGGGTCTCCAAGGAGGCTTTACCAAGTTTCCCTGTTATCTTTGCCTTTGGGCAGCAAGGACACCTCAGCATACTACAACAGAAAGCACTGGCCACAATGGACTGAGCTCCCTGTGGAGAGGCACGATGTCAAGTGTAAGCCACTAGTGGACCTCCAGAAGGCATTGTTTCCACCATTACACATAAAATTGGGTCTTATGAAACAATTTATCACAGTTCTTGATAAGAAGTCTGCATCCTTCAAGTACCTTCGAGACTTCTTCTCTAAGCTGTCTGAGGTAAAGATCAAAGCTGATGTCTTCGTTGGACCACAAATAAAGAAGATCCTAGAGTGCACAGAATTCCCCAAGAAGCTCAGTAGGAAGGAATAACAAGCTTGGGGCAGCTTTATTGTAGTGGTTCGGGGCTTCTTGGGCAATCACAAGGCCGAAAATTATGTGAAACTGGTTGAGGCTCTGGTGAAGAACTACTGCAAAATGTGCTGCAGGATGTCTCTGAAAGTCCATATCCTTAACGTTCATCTTGATAAATTTAAGAAGAACATGGGAGCATACTTAGAAGAAGCAAGGCAAGTGCTTCCACCAAGATATACTGGACTTTGAACGCTGCTATCAAGGACCGTATAACGAAAACATAATGGGAGACTATATTTGGGGACTGATACGTGAAAGTGTTTTACATTACAGTCATAAATTTCGAAAATCTAATCACTTCTAAACATTTTTGTTTTACTTTAGAAAAAATACATGTAAATCTTGATTCATATGTTGTTTTATTCACACATTATGTGAATTAAAATGTGCAAATTTGGCCGTTGTTACATACAAAATAGGTTAATTTCTAAATTTCATTATCCAGGTCGCAAAAACAAAGTCTGAATGGAATACTGACCATTTTCTGTACTTTTACAACATAAACAATTAAGAAATAACACATACTTTCCAGAAACAAAATTTGTGTAACATAGTGTTATGTTACTGCTCACAAGAAAATAAAAATTTTACTAATTAGAAGAACGTTTGAAAAAACAAGGGTTAGATGATCATCGCTAGAGGCAGTGCAGTATTATTAGTTATGTTAGTATATAGCGATTAGGCTTAAGGTTATGTGACCACAATTCTTAGTAGCGTATTATTGTATAGGTTGCGTATAGGGAGCAGTCTTTTGGGTTATATAACCATAACTCAAGTTATTGTAGTATCCGTGATGATGAGAAAACCCACTTGTTGAGAAAAATATATATGTAAAAACGGCTGGTATGTGTAGAGAAAATTTTTTATGTGGAGGAGCAAACAACATTTCGACCTTCTCCTATCATCGTCATGTTCACAAATAATGAGGTAACTTAGCGATAGCTGACCACATGTTTGAAGGCGGTTGTGTAATTGAATGTAGGAATGTAGAGGGCGTGTTTAGATGTTTGAATGCATTTATTAATATTGGTATAAAGGTGTTCCTTTGTATTGGTTTATTTTGGGCTTGAGTTGCTGTATAAGTAAGGCTTCTTTAATTTTGCATTTGTTTGTGTTTCTTAGTATCTGGGAGTTTTCTATGGTTATGTTGTGTTTATTTGATTTGCAGCGCTCGAAAACGTGTGAAGGTGACTTTTTGTGTTCTTTGAATCTGGTTTCCATTTTTCTACTTGTTTCTCCAATATAGAAGTCGTGGCAGTTATCACATTGTATTTTATAAATAATGTTGGTGTGGTGTTTGTCAGTGTAGTTTTTACATAGTATAGACTTCAGTTTTGTGTCTGGTTTGTGAATAAATTTGGTATTAACTGGAATGTTGTGTTTTGTTATAAGTTTTTTCCGTATGTTGGTTATTTTTTCACTGATGTCTGAAACATATGGTATGCAGCAGTGTAAGGTTTTCTAGTTTGTTGTATCTTGGGATGTATTATTGTTTATTTGTTATCGTTTGTATTGTTGGTCTAGGTGTGTATAATTCTTTCGACGGTTTTTGGAGGAATTTTATTGATGTTGATGAAGTATTGTTTTATTTTGTCTAATTCATCGTTAATTTTATCTGGTGAGCATAGTTTTATGGCTGTGTTTATTTGGTTTCTTAGTATGTTGAGTTTTTGTTTTGTTTCATGTGCTGAGTCCCAAGGAATGTATAGTCCAGTATGGGTGATTTTTCGGTGGATTTCTGTTTTAAACTGTGTGTCGGTTCTTGTACTTTTGAGGTTAAGAAATGATATTTGATTGCTTTCTTCCTGTTCACATGTGAAGTTAATGTTGGGATGTACAGAGTTAATGTGATTGAAAAAATTAAGTGTGGGTTCTGTAGATCTGAATCCCGCAATCGTGTCGTCTACATATCTGTACCAGTATAGTGGTGGATGTAATGCTGTGTTAATTGCTTGTGTTTCAACTTGTGTCAAAAATATATTGCCTAGAACTGGTGATATTGGATTACCCATGCTTAGGCCATAACCATAGAAAACACCCAAACACTAAATAAAGAAACAAGCATAAAAAATGCAAAATTAAAGAAGCCTTACTTATGCAACAACTCAAGCCCAAAATAAACCAATGCAAAGGAACACTTTTATACCTATATCAATAAATATAATCCAACATCTAAGCACGCCCTCTACATTCCTACACTCAATTACATAACTGCCTTCAAAATGTGGTCAGCTATTGGTCAATTACTTCTTTCTTTCCTTGTTAACCTGAAAATGACTGCAGAAGGTCGAAATGTTGTTCGCTCCTCTACAATATGCTTTCTCTACCTAAACCAGCCGTTTTTACGTATATATTATTGTAGTATCATTTTTAAGGTAATACACAGACAAAAGGCTTAGAGTTATAGGGTCACTATTCAAGGTAGTTAATAATTATATATTATAACTGAGTGCTGACAAATATTAGTACTACTAAGTTCTGTTCTAACCTATGTAAGAGTCAGTGTGCGTCACGTTTGATTTCTCGTAATAGAAGGAGTCATAAACGCCAAAATGCACCTATCCAGATAGAAGAGTTTGAATACTGTCTGCCAGCTACAATCCTAATGACGGGTAGAAAGGGATCTGTGAAGCCTTATAAGTGTAGTGAGTGTTGGGATTACCTAGCCTAAAGCCAAGTTTAAAAATTATTACAAAATTAAAAATAGCGATTCAATTTAAAACTTAAATCGTTTCTAAATTAAGCTCTTTTCTGTTATATCACCAACATTTTAAAATAAAAACAAAACTCTTTTATCAACTGATACCCTAAATTAAAAAAATCAAATGTAATTTTCTAGTTTTGTTGTCTATACATTTAATTTTATACTTTAAGTACACAGACAGAGAAACATTAGGTTATACTTTTGATCCTAATTTTGATTGACTTACACAGGAATTTACCAACGTTTGATTGCCGGGACTACACTTTTCTGCCTCTTTATTAAAATTTAATTTCAGAAAATATATTTATTTCAGTTGCCTGCGAGGTTAGGGGATACTATGGGGTTGGAGAGGTATTACTTGCCCTGTAATTTTTGACTGGCTATATGCTAGTTGACCATATATATGAATAATTACTGACCTGTTCTAGAACAACCTCGTGATTATCAACTACATGAAATAATAAATAGTCGTAGTTACTAGTGAGAACATATCAACCATGTCAGTATCTGTTCTTCATCCACGACCATTAGTATTGTATTCAGTGACCATACACATAGCAAACACAAACAACTTTTAGGAATTTCTTGACACTTGATATTTTATTACTGTACACGACATTATATCAATCTCTCTCTATATATATATCTTGTTTGAAAATGTCTAAGTGACGTGAAACAAACCTAAACTTGTATGCTATAACAGTTGCTTCCAAACTCTATTCAGTCTAAGGCTCCTTTGATGTGAATGGAAAAGTTTGATACCCCCTCCCAACGTATAAAAATGCCCTAAAGTGTGATTTATTAATTTAAAAAATAATTATTAATGAACCTTAATGATATCCACAAAGTACTTTTTATATTGAATTGTATGTTTGTAATTTAATGTAATTATAATTAGACTGTTAGCAATTTATTATGTTCCTGTTAAATTTGTAGACAAGTTAACAATTAATTAACACTTACTTTTATGTAAATTTGTCTTATCTTCATTTTAAAATATAAAGCAATCTTGTAATTTCATTAATTCAACATATTTTAATCAGCTTATTTATATTCAGAACTAGAATTCAGCATTTGTGTTTTTGACAAGTTTTTTGGTGGTCCCCACCTTACATTAATATGACAATCATAAATTATAGTTTTTCGTATTTATCTTTGAATTTCGTACAGGAAATTATAATTAGGAAATGGAAAAGTAACATGTACACTGTGTGATTCAGAAACTAAGTTCTCTTTACCAAACTTAAAATGTTTACTGAATACCGGAATAACTACTAGGTGTCGCTCATTTCTCAAACGTAACCACCCACTGAAAACATGTAGTATCGTCTCATAATAAAAGATGGCGCTATGTAGAGTGTATCTTTTATGGATCTTTCTAAGCAACGTGACAACTTCTGTCTAGTCTTGAGTTTTTAAAGTTTAGACATATTTATTTATAACAATGTAATTAATTGAGTAAGAACAACTATACTTACCCCAATCCGTGAGCTTAAAAGCCAAAGTGTGATAAACCTATACGTAAGGAGAAAAAGAATATTTATCCCGTCCTGATATTTGATACGCTAATTTCTACTCCGTTAAACAGACATATCGATCACGAGACGCGGAGACAATGAAATACAATAAAAAAAGAACATCCACAATAAAGGTTAACAACTAATACTCTTAGAACATGTAAAATATAAAAACTAATAATAACGCATAATTTAACATATCGGACACGAACATTTTAATAACATTTCTATTTTAAATACTTCAAGACAATAGTGTACAACAAAAACATTTCTGTATTGACTACTTCAAAACACAAACGTTTCTTAAAGTTACTTGTTTTTACTTCGTGTTAAACACTGTAGTTAAATACGCACCCATCCTAGTATCATAATAGATATGGTGTTCAGAAGAGTGGCTATTACTGTACCATGAATCATTTTACATTTAGCATTTTCTCCACACCAAGAAACGTTGCTGTAAACTCGATAAAGGATGACCGAAGTGACGCTAATGATAACCACAAACATCTGTGAGAAGAAGAACGTTCTATGTAGACTTTGTGTATAATAAAACATAAAATATACACTATACACAGACTGACACAGAAAAAAAAAAATCGTCCGTTGTCTGTTTGTTTATGATAAATTGCACAGCTACACAATAGGCTCTCTGTGTTCTGCTCACTACAGGTATCGAAACCCCATTTCTAGCGTTGTAAGTCACCGTAAGTTTTTTTGTCGTAAAATAATAATTCGTTTGTCATGATGTTTTTGAAACGGAAAATACATTTACAAGGCAGGGTGATTTCTTATAGTAAAGCCACATCGGGCTATCTACTGAGTCCACAGAGAGGAATCGAACCCCTGATTTTGGCGTTGTAAGTCCGTAGACTGCAATAAGGCTCATGGAATACTGTTTTATTTTTTGTTAATTTATTATTGGCATATAAATTCAAATCATTCAGACGTTAGGCGCCATTTTGAAAGCACTCAGTAAACAAAAATTGTAATATATGTTTCAATTAGGTTTAAACGAATCACCATTATGAGTAATAACGCAGATAAACGAACAGAATTACCATGACTACGAGTACAGACGTGGACGTAGTGTATTTCAACATACGATAAGGCATGGGATACAGCCACACCAACTTTCCCGTTAACTTGTCTTCCAGGGCCTTTGTCCCATAGAACTGAGGACGGTCCGGTTCAGCCATATCAAAATTGTCTACTTGCCACTTAAACGACAGAGTCGCCTGTTTTCGTTTCCAAACCTCTAAAAATATTGTACCTGGAGAAACTCATATAGATCAATATTTATTTTGGTTGCTTTGAGAATCACAGTAAAATACGAGTTCAATCAATTAATTAGATTCTAATCTAAAATAATATTATCATCGTTTTATGGTAAAAATTAAAAGTATTGACATTGTCATAAAAAACGAAATTTTATACAAATTATACAAATATCGAAATTACAAAATCTTTTATTGGATGTTTCGCCCTCTACCGACAATGATTTTGAAATAATTATAAAATACTAAAATTTAATAAAATAATTGCTATTTTCCATGAATTATTATACAAGTTACATAAGGGAATTATTAATTGTATTTTGGTGTAAAAAATAAAATATTTATATAATTAAGAAAAAAACAACAACAAATCTTGAATTTGTAAATACGAAAACATGAAAAAAGCAACTGACCCCAAATACAGATCGCAAAAGCGAAGTATGGAGTAAGGATGTTATCGCTTGCATTCTTAACAACTTCAATCGAATTCATGACGAAATTCTTCTTGGCTCTGTAAAACATATTATCTTTCTGTTAGCAAGATCCAAGAGAAAAATAAAATAATTCAAACTGACGAAATCTGACGTAAATACTACTGAATTTAGTTTGACTTAAAATTTTGACTTTATTAAGATTTGTTAGTTGATAAGTATCAGTTTGTTTCGACTTCACGGACAAATGCTACGCTAGTCGTCTGAAATTGTAAACTTGATATATTCATGTGTGACTGTTGCTAACACAGTGTACCCACCACCCAAATTCAGGTAATACAGTGTTTTATAGCTAATCTAAACCTAATTGTTGAACCGTAACTGTATTATAACTAACTAAATACTAGGTATTATAGCTAACCTAAACCTAATTGTTGAACTGTAACTGTATTATAACTAACTAAATACGGGGTATTATAGCTAACCTAAACCTAATTGTTGAACTGTGACTCTATTATAACTAACTAAATACCAGGTATTATATCTAACCTAACCCTAATTGTTGAACTGTAACTGTATTATAGCTAACTAAATACTAGGTATTATAGCTAACCTAACCCTAATTGTTGAACTGTAACTGTATTATAGCTAACTAAATACTAGGTATTATAGCTAACCTAAACTTAATTGTTGAACTGTAACTGTATTATAACTAACTAAATACTAGGCATTATAGCTAACCTAACCCTAATTGTTGAACTGTAACTGCATTATAACTAACTAAATACTAGGTATTATAGCTAAGCTAACCCTAATTGTTGAACTGTGACTCTATTATAACTAACTAAATACCAGGTATTATATCTAACCTAACCCTAATTGTTGAACTGTAACTGTATTATAGCTAACTAAATACTAGGTATTATAGCTAATCTAAACCTAATTGTTGAACTGTAACTGTATTATAACTAACTAAATACGGGGTATTATAGCTAACCTAAACCTAATTGTTCAACTGTGACTCTATTATAACGAACTAAATACTAGGTATTATATCTAACCTAACCCTAATTGTTGAACTGTAACTGTATTATAACTAACTAAATACTAGGTATTATAGCTAACCTAACCCTAATTGTTGAACTGTTACTGCATTATAACTAACTAAATACTAGGTATTATAGCTAAGCTAACCCCAATCGTTGAACTGCAACTGTATTATAATTAACTAAAAACTAGGTATTATAGCTAATCTAAACCTAATTGTTGAACTGTAACTGTATTATAACTAACTAAATACGGGGTATTATAGCTAACCTAAACCTAATTGTTGAACTGTAACTGCATTATAACTAACTAAATACAAGGTATTATAGCTAACCTAAACCTAATTATTGAACTGTAACTGTATTATAACTAACTAAATACTAGGTATTATAGCTAACCTAACCCTAATTGTTGAAGTGTTACTGCATTATAACTAACTAAATACTAGGTATTATAGCTAAGCTAACCCTAATTGTTGAACTGTAACTGTATTATAACTAACTAAAAACTAGGTATTATAGCTAATCTAAACCTAATTGTTGAACTGTAACTGTATTATAACTAACTAAATACGGGGTATTATAGCTAACCTAAACCTAATTGTTGAACTGTAACTGTATTATAGCTAACTAAATACTAGGTATTAGAGGTAACCTAAACTTAATTGTTGAACTGTAACTGTATTATAACTAACTAAATACTAGGTATTATATCTAACCTAACCCTAATTGTTGAACTGTAACTGTATTATAGCTAACTAAATACTAGGTATTATAGCTAACCTAACCCTAATTGTTGAACTGTAACTGTATTATAGCTAACTAAATACTAGGTATTATAGCTAACCTAAACTTAATTGTTGAACTGTAACTGTATTATAACTAACTAAATACTAGGCATTATAGCTAACCTAACCCTAATTGTTGAACTGTAACTGCATTATAACTAACTAAATACTAGGTATTATAGCTAAGCTAACCCTAATTGTTGAACTATAACTGTATTATAACTAACTAAATACGGGGTATTATAGCTAACCTAAACCTAATTGTTGAATTGTAACTGTATTATAACTAACTAAATACGGGGTATTATAGCTAACCTAAACCTAATTGTTCAACTGTGACTCTATTATAACTAACTAAATACTAGGTATTATAGCTAACCTAAACCTAATTGTTGAACTGTAACTGCATTATAACTAACTAAATACAAGGTATTATAGCTAACCTAAACCTAATTATTGAACTGTAACTGTATTATAACTAACTAAATACTAGGTATTATAGCTAACCTAACCCTAATTGTTGAACTGTTACTGCATTATAACTAACTAAATACTAGGTATTATAGCTAAGCTAACCCTAATTGTTGAACTGTAACTGTATTATAACTAACTAAAAACTAGGTATTATAGCTAATCTAAACCTAATTGTTGAACTGTAACTGTATTATAACTAACTAAATACGGGGTATTATAGCTAACCTAAACCTAATTGTTGAACTGTAACTGTATTATAGCTAACTAAATACTAGGTATTAGAGGTAACCTAAACTTAATTGTTGAACTGTAACTGTATTATAACTAACTAAATACTAGGTATTATATCTAACCTAACCCTAATTGTTGAACTGTAACTGTATTATAGCTAACTAAATACTAGGTATTATAGCTAACCTAACCCTAATTGTTGAACTGTAACTGTATTATAGCTAACTAAATACTAGGTATTATAGCTAACCTAAACTTAATTGTTGAACTGTAACTGTATTATAACTAACTAAATACTAGGCATTATAGCTAACCTAACCCTAATTGTTGAACTGTAACTGCATTATAACTAACTAAATACTAGGTATTATAGCTAAGCTAACCCTAATTGTTGAACTGTAACTGTATTATAACTAACTAAAAACTAGGTATTATAGCTAATCTAAACCTAATTGTTGAACTGTAACTGTATTATAACTAACTAACTGTATTATAACTAACTAAATATTATTATAGCTAACCTAAACCTAATTGTTCAACTGTGACTCTATTATAACTAACTAAATACTAGGTATTATAGCTAACCTAAACCTAATTGTTGAACTGTAACTGCATTATAACTAACTAAATACAAGGTATTATAGCTAACCTAAACCTAATTATTGAACTGTAACTGTATTATAACTAACTAAATACTATGTATTATAGCTAACCTAACCCTAATTGTTGAACTGTTACTGCATTATAACTAACTAAATACTAGGTATTATAGCTAAGCTAACCCTAATTGTTGAACTGTAACTGTATTATAACTAACTAAAAACTAGGTATTATAGCTAATCTAAACCTAATTGTTGGGTAACCTAAACCTAAACTTAATTGTTGAACTGTAACTGTATTATAACTAACTAAATACTAGGTATTATAGCTAACCTAACCCTAATTGTTGAACTGTAACTGCATTATAGCTAACTAAATACTAGGTATTATAGCTAACCTAACCCTAATTGTTGTACTGTAACTGTATTATAACTAACCTAATCCTAACTGTTGAACTGTAGCTGCATTATAACTAACTAAATACGAGGTATTATAGCTAAGCTAACCCTAATTGTTGAACTGTAACTGTATTATAACTAAATACTAGGTATTATAGCTAACCTAACCATAATTGTTGATCTGTAACTGTATTATAACTAACTAAAAACTAGGTATTATAGCTAATCTAAACCTAATTGTTGAACCGTAACTGTATTATAACTAACTAAATACTAGGTAGTATAGCTAATCTAAACCTAATTGTTGAACCGTAACTGTATTATCACTAACTAAATACTGGGTATTATAGCTAATCTAAACCTAATTGTTGAACCGTAACTGTATTATAACTAACTAAATACTAGGTATTATAGCTAACGTAAACCTAATCGTTGAACTGTAACTGTATTATCACTAACTAAATACTAGGTATCATAGCTAACCTAAACCTAATTCTTGAACCTTAACTGTATTATAACTAACTAAATACTAGGTATTATAGCTAACTAACCCTAATTGTTGAACTGTAACTGCATTATAACTAACTAAATACTAGGTATTATCATTTAACTAACTTGTTATAATCAAACTTTCTGTTCATTCATTAAATGTGTCCCAAGAGGTGTCGTGAACGATTCGAGTGCCTTCGCTTTGTCTAGTTTACCATTTCAAAACTTGGAACAACTATTGTAGATAGTCCTTCAGTTTCATTGCGCGAAATTGGACAAACAAATACAACCACTTTGTTTAATTATAGTATCATAACAACCACGTTATATTATTGTACCATACCTACCATGTATTATAACTGACTATAACTACTGTGTTTTATATATTATATTATAGCTACTGTGTTTTATATATTATATTATAGCTACTGTGTTAAGGACTTTTTTAAAGTAACTGATTTTAACCATCCTATGAATAAACTACAAATGTATTTCATGAATGATTTTAGTTTTAATTGACTTACAAAATAATTAATCGACGTTTGACTGCCTCGACTGTACTTGTCTGATTTTATTAGTCAAGTTTTATTTAATTCATCTATTGGGGCGGATAACAAAACTTGCTTTGTCGTTTTTGACTGGCTATATGCTAGTACATTGGAAGACAGGGATGAAATATTCATGAGTATACAAGGATGCAATCTATATGTAAATAAAAAACAGGTATGAAGTCTATATGACAGGAACGAGGTTTTGATTATATTAAGGTAAACTTACTGAGTGGAATTCGAAGATCCTGTCTCCATATTGTTCGTATCGCTGATCCTGTAGATAATAAATACATTTTTAAATTATAAAAGTAAACTATAAGGAACATTACAAAACGTTTAGAGGCTGTAAAGAAAATATACTCATAGATTATTAGCTATGATAGTGTAACGGTTACCTGTGTGGTCAGTTATCCGTGTTCATATAACAACTACTTGGTTGTTCAGTTAGCGGTGTTCACGTAACAGTTACCTATGTGGTCCGTAAGCTGTGATTACGTAATAGTTACCTGTGTGGTCAGTTATTCGTGTTCATATAACAACTACTTGATTGTTCAGTTAGCTACGTTCACGTAACGGTTACCTGTGTTATTAGCACAGCAGCTTCTGCCATGGACAATTAAGGTCTTCTATTTAGAACATCTGTCACAAGACTAAAGTAAAATATGGCTAAACTAATATTAATAATAAAAAATAAATTACAGGACACCAAGATACAAACAATAAAAACGTTTGTTTACTAATCTAAGAAGCTATGGTTATACGTAAAGTAAATGTACAATAATACGTCAGCCCTATGTTCACAAAAACTATTATTACAAAGGAACTAAATGAAACGTTCTTGTCTTGTTACAACACCTGTGGTTTTACAGAAGTTAATAACATTAATATAAGTTTTTAATAAGACTATTGTTAACCCTAAATTTGTTTGTCTCCTTATAACAGCTATCCTGTATTCCAAGGCTAGCTTGAGGTGAAACAGTATTGTCAACCTAACACCGACAGATGTGTAGTGCTCGAATACTCTCTTAACCTGTGCTATATATTATTGTTCACAAATTACAAAATATACAACTAAATATAGTTTTTCTCACAAATGAGTTTTTACAGTAAACTCAAAGTCTGCAGGACAAGAAACTTTAATTCTATTATCTAAATATTGTGTTGATAACAAGTGTTTGTATGTATCTAGTGTTAGCACAGATAACAAGTGATTCTACGTATCTAGTGTTAGTATTGATAACAAGTGATTGTATGTATCTAGTGTTAGTATTGATAACAAGTGATTGTATGTATCTAGTGTTAGTATTGATAACAAGTGATTGTATGTATCTAGTGTTAGTATTGATAACAAGTGATTGTATGTATCTAGTGTTGGTATAGATAACAAGTGATTGTGTGTATCTGGTGTTGGTATTAATAACAAGTGTTTGTGTGTATCTGGTGTTAGTATTGATAACAAGTGTTTGCGTGTATCTGGTGTTAGTATTGATAACAAGTGTTTGTATGTATCTGGTGTTGGTATTGATAACAAGTGATTGTATGTATCTAGTGTTAGTATTGATAACAAGTGATTGTATGTATCTAGTGTTAGTATAGATAACAAGTGTTTGTATGTATCTAGTGTTAGTATTGATAACAAGTGATTGTATGTATCTAGTGTTAGTATTGATAACAAGTGATTGTATGTATCTGGTGTTGGTATTGATAACAAGTGATTGCATGTATCTAGTAGTGTTAGTATTGATAACAAGTGATTATATGTATCTGGTGTTGGTATTGATAACAAGTGATTGTATGTATCTAGTGTTAGTATTGATAACAAGTGATTGTATGTATCTGGTGTTGGTATTGATAACAAGTGTTTGCATGTATCTAGTGTTAGTATTGATAACAAGTGATTATATGTATCTGGTGTTGGTATTGATAACAAGTGATTGAATGTATCTAGTGTTAGTATTGGTAACAAGTGATTGTATGTATCTGGTGTTGGTATTGATAACAAGTGTTTGTATGTATTTAGTGTTAGTATTGATAACAAGTGATTGTATGTATCTAGTGTTAGTATTGATAACAAGTGATTGTATGTATTTAGTGTTAGTATTGATAACAAGTGTTTGTATGTATCTGGTGTTAGTATTGATAACAAGTGTTTGCCTGTAACTGGTGTTGGTATTGATAACAAGTGATTGTATGTATCTAGTGTTAGTATTGATAACAAGTGATTGTATGTATCTGGTGTTGGTATTGATAACAAGTGTTTGTATGTATTTAGTGTTAGTATTGATAACAAGTGATTGTATGTATCTAGTGTTAGTATTGATAACAAGTGATTGTATGTATCTGGTGTTAATATTGATAACAAGTGATTGTATGTATTTAGTGTTAGTATTGATAACAAGTGTTTGCCTCTAACTGGTGTTGGTATTGATAACAAGTGTTTGCGTGTATCTAGTGTTAGTATTGATAACAAGTGTTTGTATGTATCAATTGTTTGTATTGATAAGAAGTGTTTGTATATATCTAGTGCTAGTGTACATTGTTACATACGTTGCTAAATATCCTTGCATTGTTACATACTTTACCAAATATCCTTACATTGTTACATACTTTACCAAATGTCCTTGCATTGTTACATACTTTACCAAATAGTCTTACATTGTTACATACTTTTACCAAATGTCCTTGCATTGTTACATACTTTACCAAATATCCTTACATTGTTACATACTTTACCAAATGTCCTTGCACTGTTACATACTTTACCAAATATCCTTACGTTGTTACATACTTTACCAAATGTCCTTGCATTGTTACATACTTTACCAAATATCCTTAGATTGTTACATACTTTACCAAATGTCCTTGCATTGTTACATACTTTACAAATAGCCTTACATTGTTACATACTTTACCAAATGTCCTTGCATTGTTACATACTTTACCAAATATCCTTACATTGTTACATACTTTACCAAATGTCCTTGCATTGTTACATACTTTACCAAATATCCTTACATTGTTACATACTTTACCAAATGTCCTTGCGTTGTTACATACTTTACCAAATAGCCTTACATTGTTACATACTTTTTACCAAATGTCCTTGCGTTGTTACATACTTTACCAAATGTCCTTACATTGTTACATAGTTTACTAAATATCCTTACATTGTTACATACTTTACCAAATATCCTTACATTGTTACATACTTTACCAAATGTCCTTGCGTTGTTACATACTTTTACCAAATATCCTTACATTGTTACATACTTTACCAAATGTCCTTGCATTGTTACATACTTTACCAAATATCCTTACATTGTTACATACTTTACCAAATGTCCTTGCATTGTTACATACTTTACCAAATAGCCTTACATTGTTACATACTTTACCAAATGTCCTTGCATTGTTACATACTCTTTACCAAATATCCTTACATTGTTACATACTTTACCAAATGTCCTTACATTGTTACATACTTTACTAAATATCCTTACATTGTTACATACTTTACCAAATATCCTTACATTGTTACATACTTTACCAAATATCCTTACATTGTTACATACTTTACCAAATGTCCTTGCATTGTTACATACTTTACCAAATATCCTTACATTGTTACATACTTTACCAAATGTCCTTGCATTGTTACATACTTTACCAAATATACTTACATTGTTATATGCTTTACCAAATGTCCTTGCATTGTTGCATACGTTACTAAATATCCTTACATTGTTACATACGTTACTAAATATCGTTGTACATTGTTACATACTTTTACTAAATATCCCTACATTGTTACATACGTTACTAAATATCCTTACATTGTTACATACGTTACTAAATATCGTGTACATTGTTACATGCTTTACCAAATGTCCTTGCGTTGTTACATACTTTACCAAATATCCTTACATTGTTACATACTTTACCAAATGTCCTTGCATTGTTACATACTTTACCAAATAGTTTTACATTGTTACATACTTTACCAAATGTCCTTGCATTGTTACATACTTTACCAAATGTCCTTACATTGTTACATACTTTACTAAATATCCTTACATTGTTACATACTTTTACCAAATGTCCTTGCATTGTTACATACTTTACCAAATATCCTTACATTGTTACATACTTTACCAAATGTCCTTGCATTGTTACATACTTTACCAAATATCCTTACATTGTTACATACTTTTACCAAATGTCCTTGCATTGTTACATACTTTACCAAATATCCTTACATTGTTACATGCTTTACCAAATGTCCTTGCGTTGTTACATACTTTTACCAAATAGCCTTACATTGTTACATGCTTTACCAAATATCCTTACATTGTTACATACTTTACCAAATGTCCTTGCATTGTTACATACTTTACCAAATGGTTTTACATTGTTACATACTTTACCAAATGTCCTTGCGTTGTTACATACTTTACCAAATATCCTTACATTGTTACATGCTTTACCAAATATCCTTACATTGTTACATGCTTTACTAAATATCCCTACATTGTTACATACGTTACTAAATATCCTTACATTGTTACATACGTTACTAAATATCGTGTACATTGTTACATACGTTACTAAATATCGTGTACATTGTTACATACGTTACCAAATATCCCTACATTGTTACATACGTTACTAAATATCGTGTACATTGTTACATACGTTACCAAATATCCTTACATTGTTACATACTTTACCAAATGTCCTTGCATTGTTACATACTTTACCAAATATCCTTACATTGTTACATACTTTACCAAATATCCTTACATTGTTACATACTTTACCAAATGTCCTTGCATTGTTACATACTTTACCAAATATCCTTACATTGTTACATACTTTACCAAATGTCCTTGCATTGTTACATACTTTTACCAAATAGCCTTACATTGTTACATACTTTTACCAAATGTCCTTGCATTGTTACATATTTTACCAAATATCCTTACATTGTTACATACTTTACCAAATATCCTTACATTGTTACATACTTTACCAAATGTCCTTGCATTGTTACATACTTTACCAAATATCCTTACATTGTTACATACTTTACTAAATATCCCTACATTGTTACATACGTTACTAAATATCCTTACATTGTTACATACGTTACTAAATATCGTGTACATTGTTACATACGTTACTAAATATCGTGTACATTGTTACATACGTTACCAAATATCCCTACATTGTTACATACGTTACTAAATATCGTGTACATTGTTACATACGTTACCAAATATCCCTACGTTGTTACATACGTTACTAAATATCCTTACATTGTTACATGCTTTTACCAAATGTCCTTGCATTGTTACATACTTTACTAAATATCCTTACATTGTTACATACTTTTACCAAATATCCTTGCATTGTTACATACTTTACCAAATATCCTTACATTGTTACATACTTTACCAAATATCCTTACATTGTTATATGCTTTACCAAATGTCCTTGCATTGTTACATACGTTACTAAATATCCTTACATTGTTACATACGTTACTAAATATCGTGTACATTGTTACATACTTTACTAAATATCCCTACATTGTTACATACGTTACTAAATATCCTTACATTGTTACATACGTTACTAAATATCGTGTACATTGTTACATGCTTTACCAAATGTCCTTGCATTGTTACATACTTTACCAAATATCCTTACATTGTTACATACTTTACCAAATGTCCTTGCATTGTTACATACTTTACCAAATGTTTTACATTGTTACATGCTTTACCAAATGGTTTTACATTGTTACATACTTTACCAAATGTCCTTACATTGTTACATGCTTTACTAAATATCCTTACATTGTTACATACTTTACCAAATGTCCTTGCATTCTTACATACTTTACCAAATATCCTTACATTGTTACATACTTTACCAAATGTCCTTGCGTTGTTACATATTTTACCAAATATCCTTACATTGTTACATGCTTTACCAAATGTCCTTGCATTGTTACATACTTTACCAAATAGCCTTACATTGTTACATACTTTACCAAATATCCTTACATTGTTACATACTTTACCAAATGTCCTTGCATTGTTACATACTTTACCAAATAGTTTTACATTGTTACATACTTTACCAAATGTCCTTGCATTGTTACATACTTTACCAAATGTCCTTACATTGTTACATACTTTACTAAATATCCTTACATTGTTACATACTTTACCAAATGTCCTTGCATTGTTACATACTTTACCAAATATCCTTACATTGTTACATACTTTACCAAATATCCTTACATTGTTACATACTTTACTAAATATCCCTACATTGTTACATACGTTACTAAATATCGTTGTACATTGTTACATACGTTACCAAATATCCCTACATTGTTACATACGTTACTAAATATCGTGTACATTGTTACATACGTTACCAAATATCCCTACATTGTTACATACGTTACTAAATATCGTTGTACATTGTTACATACGTTACCAAATGTCCTTGCATTGTTACATACGTTACTAAATATCCTTACATTGTTACATACTTTACCAAATATCCTTGCATTGTTACATACTTTACCAAATATCCTTACATTGTTACATACTTTTACCAAATGTCCTTGCATTGTTACATGCTTTTACCAAATGGTCTTACATTGTTACATACTTTTACCAAATGTCCTTGCATTGTTACATGCTTTTACCAAATATCCTTACATTGTTACATGCTTTATCAAATGTCCTTGCATTGTTACATACTTTACCAAATATCCTTACGTTGTTACATACTTTACCAAATGTCCTTGCATTGTTACATACTTTACCAAATATCCATGCTTTACCAAATGCGTTGTTCCTTACAAATTCCTTACATTGTTACATACTTTTACCAAATGTCCTTGCATTGTTACATACTTTACCAAATATCCTTACATTGTTACACTTTTATGTCCTTGCGTTGTTTACCAAATATCCTTACATTGTTACATACTTTACCAAATGTCCTTGCATTGTTACATACTTTACCAAATATCCATTGTTACATTTGTTACATACTTTACCAAATGTCCTTGCATTGTTACATATGCTTTACCAAATATCCTTACGTTTTACATACTTTACCAAATGTCCCATTGTTACATACTTTACCAAATAATTGTTACATACTTTACCAAATACTTTTACCAAATATCCTTACATTGTTACATACTTTTACCAAATGTCCTTGCATTGTTACATACTTTACCAAATATCCTTAGATTGTTACATACTTTACCAAATGTCCTTGCATTGTTACATACTTTACAAATATCCTTACATTGTTACATACTTTACCAAATGTCCTTGCATTGTTACATACTTTACCAAATATCCTTACATTGTTACATACTTTACCAAATGTCCTTGCATTGTTACATACTTTACCAAATATCCTTACATTGTTACATACTTTACCAAATGTCCTTGCATTGTTACATGCTTTACCAAATATCCTTACATTGTTACATACTTTACCAAATGTCCTTGCATTGTTACATACTTTACCAAATATCCTTACATTGTTACATGCTTTACAAATATCCTTACATTGTTACATACTTTACCAAATATCCTTACATTGTTACATTGTTACATACTTTACCAAATATCCTTACATTGTTACATACTTTACCAAATATCCTTACATTGTTACATACTTTACCAAATATCCTTACATTGTTACATACTTTACCAAATATCCTTACATTGTTACATACTTTACCAAATGTCCTTGCATTGTTACATACTTTACCAAATATCCTTACGTTGTTACATACTTTACCAAATGTCCTTGCATTGTTACATACTTTTACCAAATGTCCTTACATTGTTATATACTTTACCAAATGTCCTTACATTGTTACATACGTTACTAAATATCCTTACATTGTTACATACTTTACTAAATATCGTGTACATTGTTACATACTTTACTAAATATCCTTACATTGTTACATGCGTTACATTGTTACATATCGTTTAAATATTGTTACATTGTTGCATTTACCAAATGTCCTTGCATTGTTACATACTTTACCAAATATCCTTACATTGTTACATGCTTTTACCAAATGTCCTTGCGTTGTTACATACTTTACCAAATAGTTTTACATTGTTACATACTTTACCAAATGTCCTTGCGTTGTTACATACTTTACCAAATGTCCTTACATTGTTACATGCTTTACTAAATATCCTTACGTTGTTACATGCTTTACCAAATGTCCTTGCATTGTTACATAATGCATTTTTACCAAATATCCTTACATTGTTACATACTTTACCAAATGTCCTTGCATTGTTACATACTTTACCAAATATCCTTACATTGTTACATACTTTACCAAATGTCCTTGCATTGTTACATACTTTACCAAATATCCTTACATTGTTACATACTTTACCAAATGTCCTTGCATTGTTACATACTTTACCAAATAGCCTTACATTGTTGTTACATACTTTACCAAATATCCTTACATTGTTACATACTTTTACCAAATGTCCTTGCATTGTTACATACTTTACCAAATAGTTTTACATTGTTACATACTTTACTAAATATCCTTACATTGTTACATACTTTACCAAATGTCCTTGCATTGTTACATACTTTACCAAATATCCTTACATTGTTACATACTTTTACCAAATGTCCTTACATTGTTACATGCTTTACCAAATATCCTTACATTGTTACATACTTTACTAAATATCCTTACATTGTTACATACATTTACTAAATATCCTTACATTGTTACATACATTTTACCAAATATCCTGTTACATTGTTACATACGTTACCAAATATCCTTACATTGTTACATACTTTACCAAATATCCTTACATTGTTACATACTTTACCAAATGTCCTTGCATTGTTACATACTTTACCAAATATCCTTACATTGTTACATACTTTTACCAAATGTCCTTGCATTGTTACATACTTTACCAAATATCCTTACATTGTTACATACTTTACCAAATGTCCTTGCATTGTTACATACTTTACCAAATAGCCTTACATTGTTACATACTTTACCAAATGTCCTTGCATTGTTACATATTTTACCAAATATCCTTACATTGTTACATACTTTACCAAATATCCTTACATTGTTACATACTTTTACCAAATGTCCTTGCATTGTTACATACTTTACCAAATATCCTTACATTGTTACATACTTTACTAAATATCCCTACATTGTTACATACGTTACTAAATATCCTTACATTGTTACATACGTTACTAAATATCGTGTACATTGTTACATACGTTACTAAATATCGTGTACATTGTTACATACGTTACCAAATATCCCTACATTGTTACATACGTTACTAAATATCGTGTACATTGTTACATACGTTACCAAATATCCCTACATTGTTACATACGTTACTAAATATCGTGTACATTGTTACATACGTTACCAAATATCCCTACATTGTTACATACGTTACTAAATATCCTTACATTGTTACATACTTTACCAAATGTCCTTGCATTGTTACATACTTTACTAAATATCCTTACATTGTTACATACTTTACCAAATATCCTTGCATTGTTACATACTTTACCAAATATCCTTACATTGTTACATACTTTACCAAATATCCTTACATTGTTATATACTTTACCAAATGTCCTTGCATTGTTACATACGTTACTAAATATCCTTACATTGTTACATGCGTTACTAAATATCGTGTACATTGTTACATACTTTACTAAATATCCCTACATTGTTACATACGTTACTAAATATCCTTACATTGTTACATACGTCACTAAATATCGTGTACATTGTTACATACTTTTACCAAATGTCCTTGCATTGTTACATACTTTACCAAATATCCTTACATTGTTACATACTTTTACCAAATGTCCTTGCATTGTTACATACTTTACCAAATAGTTTTACATTGTTACATACTTTACCAAATGTCCTTGCATTGTTACATACTTTACCAAATGTCCTTACATTGTTACATACTTTACTAAATATCCTTACATTGTTACATACTTTACCAAATGTCCTTGCATTGTTACATACTTTACCAAATATCCTTACATTGTTACATACTTTACCAAATGTCCTTGCATTGTTACATATTTTACCAAATATCCTTACATTGTTACATACTTTACCAAATGTCCTTGCATTGTTACATACTCTTTACCAAATAGCCTTACATTGTTTACATACTTTACCAAATATCCTTACATTGTTACATACTTTACCAAATGTCCTTGCATTGTTACATACTTTACCAAATAGTTTTACATTGTTACATACTTTACCAAATGTCCTTGCATTGTTACATACTTTACCAAATGTCCTTACATTGTTACATACTTTACTAAATATCCTTACATTGTTACATACTTTACCAAATGTCCTTGCATTGTTACATGCTTTTACCAAATATCCTTACATTGTTGCATACTTTACCAAATATCCTTACATTGTTACATGCTTTACTAAATATCCCTACATTGTTACATGCGTTACTAAATATCGTGTACATTGTTACATACGTTACCAAATATCCCTACATTGTTACATGCGTTACTAAATATCGTGTACATTGTTACATACGTTACCAAATATCCCTACATTGTTGCATACGTTACTAAATATCGTGTACATTGTTACATACGTTACCAAATATCCCTACATTGTTACATACGTTACTAAATATCCTTACATTGTTACATACTTTACCAAATGTCCTTGCATTGTTACATACTTTACTAAATATCCTTACATTGTTACATACTTTACCAAATATCCTTGCATTGTTACATACTTTACCAAATATCCTTACATTGTTACATACTTTACCAAATGTCCTTGCATTGTTACATACTTTACCAAATAGCCTTACATTGTTACATACTTTACCAAATATCCTTGCATTGTTACATACTTTACCAAATATCCTTACATTGTTACATACTTTACCAAATGTCCTTGCATTGTTACATACTTTACCAAATGTCCTTGCATTGTTACATACGTTACTAAATATCCTTACATTGTTACATACCTTACCAAATATCCCTACATTGTTACATACGTTACTAAATATCGTGTACATTGTTACATACTTTACTAAATATCCCTACATTGTTACATACGTTACTAAATATCCTTACATTGTTACATACGTTACTAAATATCGTGTACATTGTTACATACGTTACTAAATATCGTTGTACATTGTTACATACGTTACCAAATATCCCTACATTGTTACATACGTTACTAAATATCGTGTACATTGTTACATACGTTACCAAATATCCCTACATTGTTACATACGTTACTAAATATCGTGTACATTGTTACATACGTTACCAAATATCCCTACATTGTTACATACGTTACTAAATATCCTTACATTGTTACATACTTTACCAAATGTCCTTGCATTGTTACATACTTTACTAAATATCCTTACATTGTTACATACTTTACCAAATGTCCTTGCATTGTTACATACTTTACCAAATATCCTTACATTGTTACATACTTTACCAAATGTCCTTGCATTGTTACATACTTTACCAAATAGCCTTACATTGTTACATACTTTACCAAATATCCTTGCATTGTTACATACTTTACCAAATATCCTTACATTGTTACATACTTTACCAAATGTCCTTACATTGTTACATACTTTACTAAATATCCTTACATTGTTACATACTTTACCAAATGTTTTTGCATTGTTACATACTTTACCAAATATCCTTACATTGTTACATACTCTACCAAATGTCCTTGCATTGTTACATGCTTTACCAAATAGCCTTACATTTTTTACATACTTTACCAAATGTCCTTGCATTGTTACATACTTTACTAAATATCCTTACATTGTTACATACTTTTACCAAATGTCCTTACATTGTTACATACTTTACTAAATATCCTTACATTGTTACATACTTTACCAAATGTCCTTGCATTGTTACATACTTTACCAAATATCCTTACATTGTTACATACTTTACCAAATGTCCTTGCATTGTTACATACTTTACCAAATATCCTTACATTGTTACATACTTTACCAAATGTCCTTGTATTGTTACATACTTTACCAAATATCCTTACATTGTTACATACTTTACCAAATGTCCTTGCATTGTTACATACTTTACCAAATATCCTTACATTGTTACATACTTTACCAAATGTCCTTGCATTGTTACATACTTTACCAAATATCCTTACATTGTTACATACGTTACTAAATATCGTGTACATTGTTACATGCTTTACTAAATATCCCTACATTGTTACATACGTTACTAAATATCCTTACATTGTTACATACGTTACTAAATATCCTTACATTGTTACATACGTTACTAAATATCGTGTACATTGTTACATACTTTACCAAATACCCTTACATTGTTACATACGTTACTAAATATCGTGTACATTGTTACATACGTTACTAAATATCGTGTACATTGTTACATATGTTACCAAATATCCCTACATTGTTACATACGTTACTAAATATCGTGTACATTGTTACATACGTTACCAAATATCCCTACATTGTTACATACGTTACTAAATATCGTGTACATTGTTACATACGTTACCAAATATCCCTACATTGTTACATACTTTTACCAAATATCGTGTACATTGTTACATACTTTACCAAATGTCCTTGCATTGTTACATACTTTACCAAATAGCCTTACATTGTTACATACGTTACTAAATATCGTGTACATTGTTACATACTTTACTAAATATCCTTACATTGTTACATACCTTACCAAATATCCCTACATTGTTACATACGTTACTAAATATCGTGTACATTGTTACATACTTTACCAAATGTCCTTGCATTGTTACATACTTTACCAAATATCCTTACATTGTTACATACGTTACTAAATATCGTGTACATTGTTACATACTTTACCAAATATCCTTACATTGTTACATACGTTACTAAATATCGTGTACATTGTTACATACGTTACTAAATATCGTGTACATTGTTACATACGTTACCAAATATCCCTACATTGTTACATACTTTACCAAATATCGTGTACATTGTTACATACATTACTAAATATCGTGTACATTGTTACATACTTTCTTGCAACTCCGACAGAAAATACAATTATTCCAAGCAAAGCAGGCATCCACAGTGACGTAATTAACGTCCCGACCCAACCGAAGTAAAATGCAATTTTTTCACCGAAATAATCACGAACCATGTCCAGGGGCTGACGGTGACGACAAAATCCAGTCCATTGTCGGTGAAGTATGGCCCTCGTGTCTTGGACGGTACGAGGAGGTTCGTAAGTAGCGGGAAACTCAATGTCGTTTGATAACTTCACTGGTGTGACTTGACTCGAGGGCAGAGGTTCCACAGACTTGTCTTCTCGGGATTTGTCGTGCAGTATAAACGCATCCTTGAAGGCCTCTTTCATCAACAGATAAGCTAGCCCTTGATAAAATGTTCATTATTTCGATAACATGTTTTGTTTGTTTTAAAACCTATCATCACATAAAAAAAGTCTGTTACATTTCCGTTTTGCTACGACACAATATTTCTGTTTCATAGAAAATAAATCCGAATTAAGATTATTAAAAGTAAAATAAACACTGAGCTATTTTATAATGTTCCTTATGAGTAATATTGGCAGATGACTTTTAACATTTGTTTTGTTGAGTTAAAATAGACCCTAATTTATCATTTTCAGCACAACAACTGAAATAATGATTTAGAAGGGTAACAAACGTAGCGTTTCTCACAAAGTACCCTATTTTACCTAAGTGTAGCCCTAATTAATTACTTCACACAGAATTTTAACCTATCCTCGTTAAATGTAACCTCCTGCTTCACAAACATAACTGATATTTCAACTTAAAATTAACCGTCCCCTGTTATTACGGTAGTTTCTCGACTGTATTTATTATACAAAATCAATAATTCTCTCTCAGTAACTTTAAAGGTTGTTTCTTCGAATACAAGGACAAATAATTATCCAACTTTTTCATGTGTAGAAGAAATACTTTGATCATCTCTCAACCTGCTTAATTTATTTGGCGAAAGTATGAAACTATGCATCTGGTATATATTAATCGTAACTTATTAAAAACGTATTGATTTAATTTGTAATTTCTCTTTGTATACGTTATCTAGATGTAAAGAACGAATGTCTCTCCATGTGGGTCAGTTCCTTATGCACGGCCATATCTTTAAACCTACAAAATCAAAACTCGAGATAAAAATACAACTTTATGGGGAAAGTAACGCGGACTATGGAGCCGCAGCCTCACAGTCCGTTTAGATCCTGTAAATTAAGATCAAAATGATGAACATAGCCCTTTCTGTCAAACAGGGAGATAAGTCGGTCTCAAATTGAAAAGGCGAGATTTTGTTGTAATGTTTGATCAAAAGGTTGATTATTTACGTTTCTTCTATGAGTTAGGACTTCCAATTATTCCATGATCAAGTTGAAATGATTTATAAAATTCTGTGCTGTTTTTATTTATTCTTTCTTCTACACATACTGACCTACCCCTTAACTCACCTAAGTTTAAAAAGGCTGTTGTTTTCCCTCCAACATGCTCGTACATGCCCTCAACTAAACAGGCCTGTTTTAGCCATTCCTTTCGCTTTACTTACGTGTACTCGCAATTATCACCTATGGGATGATTTTACAAAAAAAGTTTGATATCGACAAATCTTCACTTACTTGACGTTGTACTACAACGAGAGAGAATAAATCAATTATTCATTACATGAAACGATAATAAAGTCAGAATATGTTGCAAACGA